>NC_056731.1:1429655229-1429700229 GCF_019279795.1 Protopterus annectens | reverse complement strand
AAAAAGTGTAGAGTCACTCTGAGAAACAATCTGCTGCATCACTGGTTCAGAGACTGATAATATGTGTCTTTTATTCCTTCTGAAATCCATTCCATCAGATTGCATGATGTAAGACCTCAGTTCTTCACAAATAGCGTGTGGAGTTGTGGATTTGTTTTTCGTTTGAATTGTGCACCATTATCAGATACAACTTTGTGCAGACTACCACAAACAGGAAAATGTCTCTTAAATTTCTTAATGACAGTGCTTGACATTAAATTAGGAAAAGGTCAGTTTCAAACTAGTGTAAATAAGAGGCAACAAAATCTTCCCTATTATTAAGCCCTGGTGGATGACAGGCATTTAACTTTGCTTGCCAAGAATATTCTCTCCATCCTAGTTCATCTTCAGCATTAAATAACTTGTCATACCCCTTTATTTCATCTACTACAAGAAATTTAAAATTAACTTTGCATGTCCCCCTTTTATAATGTTTCACCAAAGCATTTTTTATCACCAATAGTCACTGCATGTTTATGTTCATAATTTGTATATGGTCGGTTGGGAAAGAGTTAATATTTTGGAAAGTGTTTTTTCAGAGAATATAATATTACTTATAAGATTTACTGATTGCGTGTTTTTAATTTGGAGTTGGGGAGAAGTTCTACTTGCAGAATTTGTTAATTATTTAAACACGATTAATTCCTTTCTGAAGTTTACTAGTAATCAGCACTCAGAGTATATACATTTTTTAGACATTACTGTTTTTAAAGAACATGATTGTTTACACACCAGCATTTTTAAGCAATCTGTTCAAAATAATTCCTATTTGTACTACACTAGCATGCATTCCAGAAAGATGAAAAATAACATTGCTAGACTCCAGTTGTTAAGAGCCAATACACTTACGAAAAAGATGATGAATTTTTACAGTAGAGTAAAAATATTATTGATAGTTTTGCAAGTAGGGATTATCCTGAAAAAGTATTAAATTAAACTTTTATTGAAGTCTCTAAAATAAGAGAAGGAACAATAAATTTTGGTCCGAAATCAAACACTAAGGATTTTAGAACTTCTATGTTGATTAGTAATAGTGTTGATGGAATGGCAATCAGAATAATTATTTCAAACTGGAAAATCTTTGATAGCAACCCTGATCTTAAAAGCATAATGGGATATTTCTCTCTCTTTGTTCAAAGGAGAGGAAAAAGTTTCAGAAATGTTTTCGAAGTCAAACTAAGACACCCACATTTGAAAAACTGTAACAAAATGGGGATGTTTAAGTGTTTTGACTGTAATTTTTGTGATTATTTGTATGTAGGCTTGGAAAAGATTATGGTTAATAATATTAATATTAGTATTAAGGGTTGCTATACATGTAAATCAAGATTTGTGGTATACTTAGTGAAGTGTATGTCATGTTCTGCATTTTATGTAGGTCGTACATCTAGAGAATTATATAAATGTATGTATGAACATAAAAATGCTTTGGTGAAACATTATAAAAGGGGGGCATGCAAAGTTAATTTTAAATTTCTTGTAGTAGATGAAATAAGGGGTATGACAAGTTATTTAATGATGGAGATAAACTAGGATGGAGACAATATTATTGGCAAGTAAAGTTAAATGCCTGTCATCCACCTAGACTTAATAAGAGGGAAGATTTAGTTGCCTTTTTAAAAAAGAAAAGGTTAAAACATTAATGTTTTTAGTCAAGTGACTTTGCCAGGTCATGTGGTGTCTTTCTTGCTATGTCATGTGGTGGTCTTGTGTTTCAAAAAAGCTGGGATAAAGAAATGTATGTCAGCTTGAAAAAGTCTTGTATGGACAAAAGAGCTTACTGGTTTCTTTATTAAATTTTCTTTGGTGGGTTCTTTATTGCACCTTTTGTTTTTTCATTCTGTTATTTAGTGAGTTTTTTACCTTTTGGATAACAACAAAATACATTTAAATATAAGCATAGACCAGGTACTTGTAATTATGCCCAAATGCACAACAGTAGCTCTGAAAAGGCTTCCCTTTAACACTACAAACACTGTGAACTCACTTTGGATAATTTGAAAAGTTTTAGATAATACAGAAAAGTAGTACATTGTGAAAAATGCGGGTGTTTTAGCCTTTTTTACTTCAAAAAGTTTTAGTTAATAAGAAAAAGTAGTACATTGTGAAAAAATGGGCTTGTTTTAGTCTTTTTGTACATTATAAACTTTGGAAATTATTTCAAAAATGTTTCTATTTATTTCAAATACTTTTTTCAGTATGTAGCAACGTCAGACATTTTGTTTATCCCAGTAATTATTTTGAATGTTTTGAATGCTTTGCCACTTATTAGGCAACTATAAAATCATTTAAACAAATACCTTTGGATAACCACTGACCTGTTTGCAAGTTGGCTCCTGTATATTCCTCCAGTGCTTACTGCATGCCTCATAGTTTCCGAGTTGCTTCAACTTTGGATCCCATTCTGACACCATGTTGCATGTCTCTTGTATTCAGATGAGATACTAAGGCACTGTGATGGGTTCAAGTTGTTTATTGTACATAAACACATCAGGACCTGTAATTGGAACATATATTTAAGCTAACTGACTGACTCATGACTTCAATCACACTTGCATGTGCATATCCATTTATACCTGCATTCACTCTGACTATACAAAATGGCACTGATCTTGCACTTGCTCAGTAACATATATGCATTTGTTATCTAGCTACAGTGGCTGACTAGGTAAAATACACACAATGATTTACAAATGTCCGATTCAATTGAAGTCATCAGCCTTTGCAAAAAGAAGCTAAACAGCTTTCACTGTCACTCAGCATTGTTGTGCTATGGCAACCTTCACGCAAATACAGAGGACATAAAGTTAAGACTTTTCCATGGCCCATTTCTGGCCATATGTGTTATGTGTGAATCTATTTTCTTTTTACCAGATTAAAGGCATGAACATGTGGTGGATAGAACAATTATGAAAACAGGGCTGGTAAGCAGATGGTAGGAGAAAGGGGAAAGAATACAGGAATTTGCAGGAATGTTGTAGGAGGGCACCATAGCTATCCACTTCTTCACAACATAAATGTACAATTGTATACACAATTTCATATGTTTGGAGTGTTATTACACCAATGATGGGAAACAACAACAGAATAATGTTGTATGGACAATTGGACCATATCAAAAGTGTCAAGATGACACATATGTGTAGAGCTATGTATGGGGGACACTTTTCTTGTGGGACAGATGTCCATTTTTATTTCTTTATTTTTTGGGGGGAGAGAGGAATGCTGTGGAAGGTGCCTAGGAACGAGAGGGTCAGGTAACTAGGGCAGGTTAGGAAGCACTTGCAGACATTCATGTTATACAAGACATACTGGGATGGTGATGGAGGCAAAAAGTTAGGGGAAAGCATGATTGGGTATAGGTAGGTGACATTGGAGGCACACCAACATCCAGCTTGAGAACAATGAGAGTCTAGTCCTCACCCTCAGAACTGTCATTGCCTCTTGCATCAGCTCTTTGTGTCAGTGTTGGATTTCCATCATTTTAGCAATTCAACCTAGGACCTTTTCATTCCTGTTGATACATGCACTGAGGTCTCTCTCCATGATATCCTCCACCAGCCCTGTCAGCTCCTGCCAGGTGACAAAATCACCATCTCCACCTATACCGCACTTGGAGGGTACCACTAAACCAGCAGACTGACAAGTTTCCTGACACAGGTGGAGTAGGTGGGATCTGGGTTGTGTGGGCAATGCTGACAGGTTGTAAACCGAAGTGTTGGGTGGCTGTGCTGACACGTGTGGAGGTATGGTAGGCCAAGCCAGAGTGATTGGTCCACCTCATTGTGCTTTAGGTAATTTTGTATTTAGCAGCAAGATATGCAAACAGAAGAATGTTAAAATATTATAACCCTCCCCCCCCAAAAACAAAGGGATAGGGTGGCATACCTCTCAACTCTACAGATTTTTGAAGAATGTCCAGATTTTTGCCTCATATTTTTGGTCTGTTCCTATTAAAATCTGTGATTTTCTGACAAATCACTGATGATTAAATACTGACTGACATTTGAATTTCAGACTCCATATCACTCAGAAAATGCATGCTGATGCAAAACATAGAAGTTTATCAACTTTCTAAGTTTATAAGAGCAATATTTTAAATCTATCCCTATTTTTGGGCCTTTGTCCCCTCATTATTTTAGGCTTTGCCCAGATTTCTTGCTCTGAGAGGTTGAGAGGTATGTAGGGTGGTGGTGGTGGGGGGACAAAAATGACAATTAGATCCATGGCAAGTCACATTAATTTATTTATTCAATACTGTTTTAGGGGCAATACATCAACAGTATGATAATTTAGTATTGTGCACCTTTGCCATATCCATAATTGATGTTAAAGTATGAATGTGCCATAAAATAGAGAAATCTCATTGGTAGGACATAAAAAAGAGTAGCCTTTGTTTCCCAGTGATGAATAGAATATATGCACTCAAATGTAATAATTGCACTTACCATATCTGAATTGTTCCTAGCATATTATTACTGTTAATATTTTAGAAATACTATCCAGTATTAAAAACTAATTGTGGCTTCTGGGTTTTGAATCCACTCAGTTATACTAGTCTTCTCATTGCCTAAAGCAGCAAAAGTTATTGGGGAAGGTATGTATGCTTGACATCAAGGTTAAGATATGACTTCTCAAGATGCTAGTGAGTGAGGGACTGAAGATAATTTTCTGGATTGAATTTGGACCTAAGTCATACTTTCCCTGTATGTCTCTGAGGCAAGTTAATCTTTCCTGGTGTGCCTCATGATTTGCAGGTATTTCCCCTGCACCTGTACAGTACAACAAGAAAATAAATATATATGGAAGCATAATGACGGTCTATATCATATAACTGACATTTCAAAATGTTGAAGTACCTTTACTCAACACAAAAATGTCGAATGCTGACTCTGTTGAAAGGCCAAAACACTGATTTATTTCCAAGGGAAAGAAATCAGAAGGCCAACAGACAGCACAACATAAAAACTAATGTATTTAAGTGGGGGACTTCACCACCATACCCCCCTCCATGGGGAGCTGTGCCCCTCACACCCCCCTAACTAAATATTCTAACTCTGAGACCTCACTACAGTCGGGGAAAAAGCAGGTGTGACAGAACGGCCAACTGATTTCTTTCCCTTGGATAGAAATCAGTGTTTTGGCTGTTCGACAAAGTCAGCTTTCAACATTTTCATGTCAAGTAAAGGTGCTTTGACATTTTGAGATGTTGATTATATGATATACACCTGCATAATGAGTAGTTGCACTGACTGGCTAGATAATTAATGCCATATCATAGACAGGTTATGGTTCAGTATACTTACACAACTGAGGAGTGTTCACAGTCCAAAAAATTCAGACTTCCATCAGCTTAGGAAGGTCGGCTTGCACTTTCTATGGTCACTATAGTGGTGACAACATTGTTCCCCAGTGTGCCACTTGTACTGGTGGCAGCATTAGCTAAGCTATTCAAAGCCTCAACCTTTTACTGAGACCTGGTATATACTTCCTGCAGCAGCCTACAACTGTAGTGCTTCACAAGGAGTGCAACAAGTATCTGAATTTCAACACCCCACCTTTGCACTTAAATTTAGCACCATTCCCTCCATCACCAGCCATATCTCCCAAAGCCAAGCGACCAATATATGTGTAAACTGGCACCTAATTCAGATCTTGCATTGTAACTGGTTGTGCTCAAAGATGCACAGACTTACTAACTGTATTTTCAAAATTTAATCCATACTGATTCCTTGGCAGAGACATTGACACTACACACATCATATAGCAATAAAGCTGTGGAACATCAATTGAGGTTTGCCATGAGTGGTGTTCAACCTATTGACACAGGTTCCAATGCCCCACAATGGCACGCTTAATGGCTTGGTTTTCACTCATTGCAATTTGCAAGGAGAAATAGGATGAACTGTGAAATATTGTGATATTTAGGATTACACAATGTTGAAATATTACTGCATAAGCTGGAAATAGAAGACATGGGATAAAGCATGCAAAATTTGAAACCTAGCTTATGAATTGCCAATGCAAGAGGAGACCTACCTTTTAAGTATGAAAATTAGATAAATAGTAATTTCAGAATTAAATGGATATACACTAATTAATTTTGTGAATACATTCACATGTAAAAGTCAGTCCCCTGAATTCTGCATGCCTTGCACAGCATGCAGGATTAGTGCAGGAGCTCTAGCAGGCAATACCTGCAGGTGCGTGCACAAGCGCTCCTGCACTAGTCCTGCACGGACTAAGCCCCTGTATGCAAATCACCCCATTTGCAGGAGAAATCCATGCAAATGAGGTGAATGTGTGATCCAGAAAGCTTGAAACCGGCCGTGCAGGAATAGTGTAATCTGCAGAAATGTACTTGGTTAGTAACCGAGTACATTTCTGCAAAATCCAAAAGGGAGCTGTGATAGCTCCAAATAAAGGCTGTATATCAGTCAGAAAGCATGCCAATGTCCAAGTATAAGGCCAGTGGCATTGCAAATACCCTAAAAAATTAAAAAAATCAACTTTTATTTTTTTTTAGCCGATCTCGGCTGTTTAAGCGTAGGGCGGTGGCACACAAATGGAATCGGGGGGGGGGGATAATAAAATAAACCTAAAATAAGCATTCTAACTAAAATCACTATTCTGCCATGAAAGTCAATGGCAGGCAGAAGACAACATAGGAAGTGAGTAGTGGTTGCTAAGGGGGGAGGCTCAGTGTGAGACATGTAACTATGCATTAGCAGGCAATCCTATGCAAATGAGGGTAATGATAGTGAATCCCAGTTTTCCCCAGCATGCTAGTCAGGTTCCAACAGTGTAAGAGTAGGAATAGCTTGGTGCAAGCCTAGAAGTTAGCTGACATCAATGGGGTGTATGTCAGACATAGTGTAAGTGGATTGGAGCCCTGTGGCTCAGGTTTGCTCCAACTACACATAGCTAAGCAAGGGGGTGTGTCTGACTCTGCCTAGCACTCTTTACATTGCCTAAGCAGGTGTGAGCACCGGGCACCGGGTTTTAAAGGTTTTAAAAAAAAGTTAAACCAGGAAATAGCAGCTCTGTGCACATTTGAGCACTGTGTTTGCGCTGCACACCTCTGGACTTATACAGAAAGGCAATGGAAAGGGAAAACAGCAGTAGGGCATATTCTAGGAGAGCTAGCATAGCTGACAGGTGAAATGTATCAGAATCAGCCAATTACACAGGTAGCAGACCAGCCCAGCCCAGAACATTACTATAAACTATGCAAACGCCTTCTCCTCAGGTTTTTCCCACACTGTACACCACTGGTGTAAACAAGTGGGGAACTTTTAACAATCAAAACAACAAAATGATAGGGGCTGTAATAGCTATCATACAACAACTTGTGGAAGAGGCTGAGGGTGGTGAGGATGTGAATACTGTTGACAAACCCACAGTGAGGAGACGGAGAAGAGTGTACAGACCCAGGGTAACCTAACAGGGGCTACATGAGCTGGAGATAGTGGAGTGCTATAGGGTGGAAGGGACCTCCTACAGCAAATCGTTGAGCTGTGCCAGCCACGTCTGACACACAGAACTAACAGAGGGAAACCCATCCTAGTGTATACCAAGGTATGTGTAGGCCTAAGAATACTAGCTACAGGTACCTTCCAAAGGCCAACTGGGGATATGATGGGGATCTCACTGGCATCAGGATCCAGGGAACTCCACCAGTTCCTGGATGCCATGTCAGCACATGCCGGTGAGTGCGTATATTTCCCCAACACCCATGAGGCGTTGGCCAGCAATATGCAACTGTTTCACCAAATAGCAGAATACCCAGAGGTAGTGAGTGCTATAGAACTGCACACACACATATGCATCAAAGCACCACCCAGTGAGTGGGGTAGGGTCTACATCAACTGCAAGGGCTTCCGCTCCATCAACTGCCAGGTCATGTGCAATGCCCAGGGCATAATAATGAATGTGTGTGCTGGCTGCCCTAGAAACTATCATGATTCCCACATCTGGCATCTGCTGTACCAGAGATTTGCCAATGGGGACATCCCTCACGGTCACCTAGTGGGGATGCTGGATACGCACTGGAGCCATGGCTGATGACACCCATCAGAAATGCACACCCACCCGAACAAGAACTCCATAATGAGGCATACGCACAGACCAGAATTATGGTAAAGCATGTGTTTGGGATGCTCAAGTAGCGGTTCTGATGTCTGGACACATCTGGTGGCACCTTGCAGTACTCACCAGCTACATGTACCCAAATTGTCATCGTATGTGCCATGCTACACAATATGATCCTGCAGAAACTGCTGCAGCAGGAACAGCACAGGGTAGGGCCACACAGCCCCCCATCATTGCCAAGGCCTGCACAGGCACAGAGTGATTCAGAGGAGGAACAACCTGAGCCTGCCCCAGTAGGCAGAAGGAGGAATGCCCAGTATGCCCTGGCCTTGGCAATGAGGCAACACATAGCACATACACTGACACAGGAGGGACACAGGAATAGCACCTCTCTCTGACTCTCACATACAGTAAAAGGGATGCCAAACATGACACTACCTGTGCTTAACCATATATAAGGAGTGTACTGTGTGCATCCGACATAGGCCGCCCTGCAGATCAACCCTCAATACTGGGACACCCACAAGGTAAGTGACTCACACATGCCAGTCTGGGGGGTTCACATACCTAACAACAGTCACAGCCAGCAGGACAGGTGTAGACAAACACAAACAAAGGCTGTGCTATGGGCTCTGAGTGATGCCTATGAGTACCCCCCAAGGCCTACACAGACAGACCACAGCAGGTCAGGCAGTGGGATGTTACTTCTGAAGGGTAGGAAGTCAGAAACTAATATGTAGGTAAATCAAAGCTAAGATCTGTAATACACTGGAATGCCTCTAGTCAGCATGATAGCTTAGAATGCAGAATGAAATGCAGCACCTGACATACCAGTACAGTCATAGCAAATGTGTACAAGTGTCCAGGTGTGCCCCCCATCCTACATAGTAATGCAATAACAGTCAGGTGTGCCCCCCCAATCCTGTGTAGAAATGTAGAAATAGTCAGGTGTGCCCCCCATCCAACATAGAAATGTAGTAACAGTCAGGTGTGCCCCACAATTCTGTGTAGAAATGTAGAAATAGTCAGGTGTGCCCCCCCATCCTATGTAGAAATTTAGTAACAGGTGTGCCCCCCCCAATCCTGTGTAGAAATGTGGAAATAGTCAGGTGTGCCCCCCATCCAACATAGAAATGTAGTAACAGTCAGGTGTGCCCCCCAATCCTGTGTAGAAATGTAGAAATAGTGAGGTGTGCCCCCCCATCCTATGTAGAAATGAAGTAACAGTCAATGCCAAATGATCGACAGATACCCTGTAGAAACAGTATGCTACCTCTAGGTGCACAACACAAAGGTCTGCACTGCAGTACAAACTACCTGGACTCGATCCACACATTCAACACAGATGGGCATACTGGGCATGCTCACACACTTAGAGAAATGAAGGCAATGTCAGTCAACAACATACTGAAAGGTCATATTGGGCAAGGTCACACACTTAAACAAATGAAGGCCATGTCTGAAACCACCAGTGGACCAGACATATCTGGCAGTCGCAGATGGTAGTGCAGGCACTCCTCAGTATGCACCACTCATGCTTTGCACACACACTGGATAGGAATACAGACATATATCTAAGGACAACACGCTATAATAAGCCAAAGGTAGACATACATAAATGTGTGGAAGAGGGTGACTGTGACAAAGAGTCATCTAGGCATGTCCACCCAGCACACAGCCAAAGGGCCACAACAACATGAGGGTCAGATGTCACTCATTGTAGATACTAGCTACCGGTATCTGTCAGCATTACAGACTATGTGGTGCAAGTGCTAGCTGTGCAACATGACTGTACAAGGAAGTAGTCATCTAGCAGCTGTATACATGTACCTATGAAATATAACCCTGTGTGTGCCAGTATGTGGTGTGTCAGCTCTAGATGAATGGGTTATGGCCCATGCACACACACTGCCCTCCCCATAGCCCTACTATGACAAGCCTGCTGAGATCATCCACTGTGAATTACACCTTTGGGAGAGTTGTAGCTCAGTAGTCTCCCTGGTGCGTCCTATAGCTGCGTACTGCTGTAGTGTGATAAACTAGTTAAGTAGGAATTCCAATCCCAGACATGACAACTGTGTGAGTGTGTGTGTGTGTGTGTGTGTGTGTGTGTGTGTGTGTGTGTGTGTGTGTGTGTGAGTCTGTCTGTCTGTCTCTGTCTGTGTAGAGAGCAATGTTTTTTTCGCGTAGTCACACTCCCTACAATTCAAATCCTCTACTTTGGTAAGGCTGCTGATGTCATCAACCTAGAAATACATCTCTGGAAAAGTTGTAGTCCAGTAATCTCAATAGCGCATCCCATAACTGCATGCCTCTGTAGTGTGATAAAATAGATAGGTAGGAGTTGTAATCCCAGACTTGGCAAGTGTGTGTCTGTGTGTGTGTCTGTCTCTGTCTCTGTAGAGAGCAATACTTTTTAGGGTAGTCACACTCCTTACAATTCAAATGCTCTACTTTGGTAACGCTGCTAATGTCATTCACCTAGAAATACATCTCTGGGAAGGTTGTAGCCCAGTAATCTCCGTAGTGCATCCCATAAGTGTGTACCACTGTAGTGTGATAAAATAGTTAGGTAGAATTTCAAATCCCAGACTTGACAAGTCTGTGTGTATGTGTGTTTGTATGTCTCTGTAGACAGCAATGGTTTTTAGGGTAGGCACACTCCCTACAGTTCAAATGATCTACTTTGGTAATGCTGCTGATGTCATCCACCTAGAAATACATCTCTGGGAAGGGTGTAGCCCAATGATCTCAGTAGCGCATCCCATAACTGCATACCACTGCAGTGTTATAAAATAATGAGGTAAGAGTTCTAATCTCAGACTTGGCAAGTGTGTATGTGTCTGTCTGTGTAGAGAGCAATGCTTTTTTGGGTAGTCACATTTCCTACAATTCAAATGCTCTACTTTGGTAAGGCTGCTGATGTCATCCACCTAGAAATACACCTCTAGTGAGGTTGTAGTCTAGTAATCACAGTAGTGCATCCCATAACTGTGTACAGCTGTAGTGTGATAAAATAGTTAAGTAGGAGTTCTAATCCCAGACATGGCAATTGTGTCTTTGTGTGTGTAGACAGCAATGCATTTTAGGCTAGTCACAATCAGCACAATTCAGATGCCCTACTTTTGCAATCCTGCTGATGTCATTCAGTGTGGAATACACCATTGGGAAAGGGGCTCTTCAGCAATCCCCATGGTGCATCCTATAACAGCATTATGCTGTAGTGTGATACAGAACTCTGGTAGGAGGTCTATTCCCACACATGGCAGTTGTGGACATTTTGTGTGTGTTTCTATGTCTGTGTAGGGAGCAAACATTTTAGGCTAGTCACACTCAGTACAATTCAAATGCTCTACTTTGGCAATCCTGCTGATGTCATTCATTGTGAAATACACCTTTGGGGAAGGGGCACTCCAGCAATCCCCGTGGTGCGTCATATAACCGCATCATGCTTTAGTCTGAAATAGAACTCTGGTAGGGGTTCTATTCCCACACATGGCAGTTGTGTACATTTTGTGGGGTTCTATTCCCTTACATGGCAGTTGTGGATGTGTTGTGTGTGTTTTTATGTCTGCGTAGGGAGCAATGAATTTTAGGCTAGTCACACTCAGTACAATTCAAATGCCCTACTTTGGCAATCCTGCTGATGTCATTCATTGCGAAATACACATTTGGAGAAGGAGCACTCCAGCAATCCCTGTGGTGTGTCCTATAACAGCATCATGCTGTAGTGTGATATAGAACTCTGGTAGGGGTTCTATTCTCACACATGACAGTTGTGGACATTTTGTGTGTGTTTCTATGTCTGTGTAGGGAGCAATGCATTTAGGCTAGTCACACTCAGTACAATTCAAATACCCTAATTTGGCAATCCTGCTGATGTCATTCACTGTGGAATACACCATTGGGAAAGGGGCCCTCCAGCAATCCCCATGGTGTGTTCTATAACAGCATTATGCTGTAGTGGGATATAGAATTCTTGCAGGGGTTCTATTCCTACACATGGCAGTTGTGGGCAGTTTGTGTTTGTTTCTCTGTCTGTGTAGGGAGCAAAGCATTTTAGGCTAGTCACACTCAGTACAATTCAAATGTTCTACTTTGCAATCCTGTTGATGTAATTCACTGTGAAATACACCTTTGGGGAAGGGGCACTCCAACAATCCCCATGGTGCGTCCTATAGCAGCATCATGCTGTAGTGTGATATAGAACTCTGGTAGGGGCTCTATTCCCACACATGGCAGTTGTGGACATTTTGTGGGGTTCTATTCCCACACATGGCAGTTGTGGATGTTTTGTGTGTGTTTCTATGTCTGTGTAGGGAGCAATGAATTTTAGGCTAGTCACACTCAGTACAGTTCAAATGCCCTACTTTGGCAATCCTGCTGATGTCATTCACTGTGGAATACACCATTGGGAAAGGGGCCCTCCAGCAATCCCCATGGTCCGTCCTATAACAGCATTATGCTGTAGTGTTATAGAATTCTTGTAGGGGTTCAATTCCTACACATGGCAGTTGTGGACATTTTGTGTTTGTTTCTATGTCTGTGTAGGGAGCAAAGCATTTTAGGCTAGTCACACTCAGTACAATTCAAATGTTCTACTTTGGCAATCCTGATGATGTCATTTACTGTGAAATACACCTTTGGGGAAGGGGCACTCCAACAATCCCCATGGTGCATCCTATAACCGCATCATGCTGTAGTGTGATATAAAACTTTGGTAGGGGCTCTATTCCCACACATGGCAGTTGTGGACATTTTGTGGGGTTCTATTCCCACACATGGCAGTTGTGGATGTTTTGTGTGTGTTTTTATGTCTGCGTAGGGAGCAATGAATTTTAGGCTAGTCACACTCAGTACAATTCAAATGCCCTACTTTGGCAATCCTGCTGATGTCATTCACTGCGAAATACACATTTGGAGAAGGAGCACTCCAGCAATCCCTGTGGTGTGTCCTATAATAGTATCATGCTGTAGTGTGATATAGAACTCTGGTAGGGGTTCTATTCTCACACATGACAGTTGTGGACATTTTGTGTGTGTTTCTATATCTGTGTAGGGAGCAATGCATTTAGGCTAGTCACACTCAGTACAATTCAAATACCCTAATTTGGCAATCCTGCTGATGTCATTCACTGTGGAATACACCATTGGGAAAGGGGCCCTCCAGCAATCCCCATGGTGTGTCATATAACAGCATTATGCTGTAGTGGGATATAGAATTCTTGTAGGGGTTCTATTCCTACACATGGCAGTTGTGGGCAGTTTGTGTTTGTTTCTATGTCTGTGTAGGGAGCAAAGCATTTTAGGCTAGTCACACTCAGTACAATTCAAATGTTCTACTTTGCAATCCTGCTGATGTCATTCACTGTGAAATACACCTTTGGGGATGGGGCACTCCAACAATCCTCATGGTGCGTCCTATAGCAGCATCATGCTGTAGTGTGATATAGAATTCTGGTAGGGGCTCTATACCCACACATGACAGTTGTGGACATTTTGTTGGGTTCTATTCCCACACATGGCAGTTGTGGATGTTTTGTGTGTGTTTCTATGTCTGTGTAGGGAGCAATGAATTTTAGGCTAGTCACACTCAGTACAGTTCAAATGCCCTACTTTGGCAATCCTGCTGATGTCATTCACTGTGGAATACACCATTGGGAAAGGGGCCCTCCAGCAATCCCCATGGTCCGTCCTATAACAGCATTATGCTGTAGTGTTATAGAATTCTTGTAGGGGTTCTATTCCTACACATGGCAGTTGTGGACATTTTGTGTTTGTTTCTATGTCTGTGTAGGGAGCAAAGCATTTTAGGCTAGTCACACTCAGTACAATTCAAATGTTCTACTTTGGCAATCCTGCTGATGTCATTTACTGTGAAATACACCTTTGGGGAAGGGGCACTCCAGCAATCCCCATGGTGCATCCTATAACCGCATCATGCTGTAGTGTGATATAAAACTCTGGTAGGGGCTCTATTCCCACACATGGCAGTTGTGGACATTTTGTGGGGTTCTATTCCCACACATGGCAGTTGTGGATGTTTTGTGTGTGTTTCTATGTCTGCGTAGGGAGCAATGAATTTTAGGCTAGTCACAATCAGTACAATTCAAATGCCCTTCTTTGGCAATCCTGCTGATGTCATTCACTGTAAAATACACCTTTGGAGAAGGCATACTCCAGCAATCCCTGTGGTGTGTCCTATAACAGCATCATGCTGTAATGTGATATGGAACTCTGGTAGGTGTTCTATTCCCACACATGGCAGTTGTGGATGCTTTTTGCGTGTTTCTATGTCTGTGTAGGGAGCAATGCATTTTAGGCTAGTCACACTCAACACAATTCAAATGCCCTTCTTTGACAATCCTCCTGATGTCATTCACTGTGAAATACACCTTTGGGGAATGAGTACCCCAGTATTCTCCATGGCGCATCCTATAATGATGTAGTGTAATATACTAGTTAGGTAGGAGTACTAATCCCAGACATGACAGGTGCGTGTGTGTGTGTGTGTGTGTGTGTGTGTGTGTGTGTGTGTGTGTGTGTGTGTGTGTGTGTGTGTTTGTCATTCGTATCCTGTCAGTGTGAGTGTGTAACAACTGGACTCAATGTGGAGCAGGTTTTACAAACTTCTTATATGGTCGGACAAGTATATATAACAATGTCCACCATACAGGGATAACAGATGTGAAATAGCTGAGAGACTGGGGTGCAAATCCATACCCCTAAATGTGACATCAATGCCAGCTGAACAACATTAGCAACCCTTGTATTACCCAGGGAACACTCTCAACCCATGTCTCATACACACACACTTGCCTAGGCAACAGGCATGGTTGGTAGTACCCTGCATATTGCCCACTGATAGTAACCATGGTGTGAATACAGTGGGCTACAGATGGCATGGCACCCTGTGCATCAGTCCAATAGGCATGTACATGCTGATAGTGCACCTCCCCCATGTTTCCTACTGGACACCTGCAGCACCTGTGGTGCCATCAAATGTGACCCACAAAGACATACCATGCCTGAAACACAAGCCCTGTATGGACAGATGTCACTGACACCACGGAATACCAGTATCATGCTATCAATGTACGTGCAGGGTCAACCTGCTGTCCATTAACAGTTCCCGCCACATGATGCCAGGACTGGCACATCTGATGATAACACTCTGTGTACACAACATGGGCCAGACACCACAGCTACAGTTCCACATGTCACTGTACATGCATGTGGGAGATGTGCACATCCCAGACACTGTCCATATCATGGACTAAGAAACACATACATGGCAAGCAATGCACAGCATTGGCCACACACAATAGTCATCCAGGTGACTGGATGGTGAATACAATACCCACCTGTGTGGGCAACTCCAGACACTATACTCTTGAACCACATTGCAGACCATTATCATGTGGTCTGATGCCAAAGTATACCCATCACCTAGCCTTGTACAGCCAACTGGCACGGTAGACCACAACACACCCGTGAAGCAGTGCACCCATTCATGTCAGTACTGGCACCCATGCTGTGTGTGTGTGGTATATGATGATTATGACCACATTCACAACCACTACAACCCCCATTGGCATACTGAAGTATGCAGTCTGATGTCAGACACCTGCACATACCCTTTGTACATATAATCTACATATGACTCCTGTGGTGCATGTGATACCTGCACAGTACTGTGTTGTAGCAATCCCACTAGACAAGTATTATTGGCAAGTAAATGGGATATGCCCCCTTCCCCACTGTAGTGTGACCCTGGAGTTAGAATATATAGTTGGGTGGTGTGGGGGGCAAAGCCCCCCACAATGTCGGGTGTGGGGGGCGAAGCCCCCATTTAATTTCATATTATATTGTTTAGTTTTGCTTTAATATTGCTTAGCAAAACAAAAGTAAGTGGGGGGCTTCACCCCCCCACACCCCCATTGTGGGGGCTGTGCCTCTACACCCCCCAACTATATACAGTGACAGGTTTGTTCTCATGGATGTTTGACAATCACTTGTATTCCCTGTTTGCTGGCTAAACATCTGGAATCATCCCACAGACCTCCAAGGTGACAGGCAGCAGATATGGACCCATATACTGGACATTCTGGCCTCATCTGTACAGTTGTCGGGTATGATTCTGTATGCAGCCTACTTCCATGTATATATTTAGTTTTATATATATATATATCTACATATATAGGATATGTTTTATCTATTTAGATATTAATACACACACACACACACACACACACACACACACACACACACACACACACACACACACACACACACACACATAGATCTACATGTCGAAATACATTTCCTGCACTCTTGAATGACTGGGCTGAATGATATGTTTGTGAAAACATCAGGGTTATGTATATCTGACATGGGTTAGTGGTAAATCACTTTGGCAATGGTGTGCAGGAACCTGGGTTCAAGCCTTGCAAAGGCTGTTTATTTTGTTGCTGGGCAGAACAAGGACCATTGGATGCAGAGTGATTAAGGCCCTTTTGAGCAGTTGTAAGTGGGTTTGCATGGAGGTAAGCACTGCTAACTTCTGGTTACAGTTTCTTATACTCACCTTCTAAATGGCTTAACCAGTGTAGGCATTGCTTAACCCCCATGCAAACAGGCTTACTCCCGCTTACACCCGCGCTAATTTCTTTAAAAGAAGAGAAAAAAGGGTTGATAGGAAAGTGGTGAAAAATGGGCACAGAGAGGGTAAGACAGTAGGGGAAATAGCTAAGGATGTGCAGGGAGGGTCTGGGGAAGGTCCATAGCTGCTCATTTCTACTACAGCAACTGCTGTGCATATACACTGAATTTGGAGGTAGATTTGGACACTCAAACCTTTGAGAGAGGGGTGACGACAACAATAATAAGTTGTGATGCCAATTTGGCCAGATTACATGTGTCCAGTGAACATGTGTGCAAAATGGACAGCTATGGAAGGGGCGAGATTTTTTTGGGAACAGATTGCCCTTTTTTTCAGGTGAGAGTGGGATGTTGGGGTGGGGTAGTAGGTATATTTGGGGTGGTAGGTTGTGTAGGTTAACAGACAAGACAAACAAGATGCATACAGTAGCAGTATATGACACGTGGTGGGTAAACACCTTGATAGGGAGGGGTGTTGGGAAATCAGAAGCCCATGAGCCCCCTAGTTGAAACAGTGGGACTGAGGTCCCCACCCATGGGCAGTCACCACTGCAACTTCACAGGCCTGATGGTGGCTGTGCTGGAGGCTGAGTCACAGAGCCGGACTGATGCTCTAGTTGCAACACATGACCCTCGAGCTGGTGTAGAAGATCACAAAGCTGCTGGTTGAGCTCTCTACACACCATGATCCTGACATGGCAACAGTTGACAGGTTCCTGTCCGCGCCCACTCCAAGGGGAGGTGAGCCCCATCCCCTGAGGCAGTTCCACCTGAAGGTGGTGCAGGACCAATGGACAGGGAGGTCCTGGGTTGGGTGCCAGACTTGCTGGTGCCCGGTACCACAGCCAGCTGAGGTGGGACAGGTGGGTCTGCTGGGACCGGCCTTCCCAAATGTGCTATAGTGTTTAGATTTCATCATCATATGTGGGTTAATAATATTCAACACATTCCAGGGTTAGGTATAACAGCATGTATAGATATTCCCATTAACCCAGACACCAGATACGAAACAATTGCATAGCAAACAGAACACATGTATATATGGCACCACAGTGTTAATAAGAACAGCATGCAAGTACATTGATGGCACCATGCCACCAATGTTGGAATGTTTCATTATAGCACATGCATGGGAGCAATTAATATATTTATCAAACAATTGGACATTTTCAGAACATAGGTGTCGTTACATACCAGTTGGGGGGGGGGTATGTTGATTATTGTTGGAGATATGGTGGGGGGAGAAAAAGATGTCAATTAACAACTTGTATATTCCTGTAGTCCACATTACTCTCCTAGTCAGTGCTGTTATCTGTACCTTACAAGTCTTACTACACTACCCTATAGCCTTAGTTTGAACAGTGATATGGCTGTTGTCATCGTTATACATGAACTGGTTTTACCTGCAGTATACACTTCTTACCTGGTATACCTGTGGAGGGAATGTTTAACACTAACTGTTTCTACACATACTCCCAGATTCCAGGTCGATGTTTTGCACATAGCTATCCAACTCTTTCTGCACAGACTCTGGCCATGTGTTGACCACATGCAGGTGTGAGGGGACATATCTAGAACATTGCCCTCTTCAACCTTTAGTGACCTGACACACACATATACAAGCTTTCCTACACAGTTATATTATGTAGCACAGTGTGGGTGACAGTGATCAGTGATACGTTATTATTCAAAGAAACTGCAACACTCACAATTCCCTACAATACCAGAGTAAACAGTACCAGTACAGGGTATTATGGTCTTTATTTCTCAGCACAGTGTTCGTATCCAATGTACCTGTGGGAGCAATGTTTGTTAACACTACCTGACTGTTGCCACACAAACTTCCAGATTACACATTAGTATTATGCACATACATCTCACTCTGTTACTGTACACACTCTGGTCACAGCTTGACAACATGGGGGTGTAGATAGGACATACTTGATTTATTACTCTCCTAACAGTTTCAGGGGTTGCTACAGTGACAGGTTTGTTCTCATAGATGTTTGACAATCACTTGTATTCCCTGTTTGCTGGTTAAACATCTGGGATCATCCCACAGACTTACCAGGATGACAGGCAGCAGATATGGGCCCATATACTGGACATTCTGGCCTCATCTGTACAGTTGTCGGGTATGATTCTGTATGCAGCCTACTTCCACTCCCAGGATTCAGACTATGGCAGTGTCTGCATCAACTTAAACACACTGTCCATCACAGTTGTGCCTGATATATAGATATTGCTGTATATCTCCTATCTGCTTTCTGTCTTATTAATCCCCTGTGCTTAAGTTTTGCATTCTGACCTTGTATTACAACACGCTTATACAGATTTCCTAGACAGTTATATGTTGTAGGACAGTGTGGGTGACAGTAATTATTCAGAGCAACTGCATCAGTCGCACTGCCATACAACACCAATGTAAACAGTACCAGTACTGGATATCATTCTTGTATTTCTGGGCACAGTGTTGGTATTTGACAGACCTGTGGGAAAAATGTTTATTAGCACTACCTGAATGTTCCCACACAACGTACCAGATTCCACATTACTATTATGCACATACATCTCACTCTGTTACTGTACACACTCTGACCACAGCTTGACAAGTTGGGGTGTAGATGGGACATACATGGCCTCTTAGTCTCATAAGGTATTGGGGAGTTGCTAGTGTGCCAGCTTTGTTCTCACAGATGTGTGTCAATCAGTTGTATTTCCTGTTTGCTGCCTATACATCTGGGATCATCCCATTGATTCTCTAGGGGGACAGGTTGGTAGGCAACAGATATAGGCCCTTTACTGGACATTCTGGATATATCTGTACAGTTGTGGGGTATGATTCTGTATGTAGAGTACTACCACTGCCAGGATTCGAACCATGGCTGTATGTGCTAAAAAAAAGACAGTTCACATCTCAGTTGCATATGCTATTCGGGAATTGTTTTCTGCATTTTCCCTGTTTGCTGTCTATGTGTCTCTCAGTTGTACTAAATGGCTTCTGGGGATTACATCTGTCATATACAGGCATTCCTGCACATTCATTTTATGGTGCACAGTGTGGGTAACAGCGCTTATTACATGATTGCGAATCTACATTACCATATGATACCAGAGTATACACATGCAGTGCAGCAGTTAGACCCTTATTGTCAGGCTATTACACTTTTATTGACATACAAACAATATGAGACTCTTCCTGCCATATTCTCTAGTGTATGCAGTACTTGCCTTGAACAATACAGGTTTTATACAGGCAATTAATTTACTACTACTTTTAGTTTTATTTCCTATGACAGTAATTGCATGAGTATTACTGACCTGCTTCGCAACCTCGCCAGGCAACTGATGTGGGCCTCCTGTTTTGTGGCCCACTACATTGCAGCTGTGGGGGACATAAGAGGAATATTTAGCCATACCTATTCATGATATAACTGAGCTGGCAATTATTACACACATAGTGGGGTGATACTTACACACAACTGGAACATCCCCTGCCACTCTAGCCTCTTGGATGCACTCCTCCTAGAGATCACCCTTTGGCCGCTTCAGGTTAGCATAGTGATGCCTGACCTGCTCAACAGTTCGGGGTATGCCAGTGGCACTGGTGAGGTCACGGGTGAGATGGTCCCAGGCCTCTGCCTTATATTGGGAGCCCTACTGGCCCTGCAGCAGTCTCTGATCATGGTCTTTAACGAGGAGTCCTGCCATGACTTTGGACTCCTGGATGCACCAGTGCTGCACCCGGAAGCGCACACCTTCTCCCCTTACTGCCATTGTGCCTGCAAGGGGAAGCTACAACCAGTTATGAGATGTATTCCCACCTCTTGGGTTTAAGTAGGGTGGATTTCCCACACTTTTCTGTGATTGGCCAGTTTTGAAAAGGCTATGCTATGGGCAAACATGCTTACCTATGGTTGGCATTGTTTAAAGTGGTATAACATTGGTTACATTGAGTTAGCTGGCCTACACATTGCTTACACCTCCTAAGCTGGCCTGTGCAATGCTTAGCATTACTTACATTAGACTTTGCATTATAATTCCTTTTTGGCATTGAGTTATTATTAATTACACCTTATATGTATATCTGGTATCCATGATTCATGTGTGCGTACACTGTATGGGGTCATTGTGTTTTATTGAGGACTTCAACACTCTATTACAGTTACACCTGACTTCTGGCCTTACTGCTGTACTCTGGTTCATGTATTTATGTTATGTAGTTGGTTAAGGTACATATGTCTGTATACTGATTCCTTTCACAGGTTCAGTTTGGTTTTACTATGGTAAAGACTTGTTTGCTGATACCTCATTTTTCTGTACTTCTGTGTTGGCTTGTTGGTTAACTACTGTGACTAAGGTGTATAGGGTCCTGGGTTCGATACCTGCATGGCTGTTTATTCTGTTGCTGGGCAGAACAAGGGCCATTAGATACAGAGTGATTAAGGCACTTTTGAGCAGTTGTAAGCAGGTTTGCATGAGTTTCCGGTTACATATGCTTACAGAAATTTAGCTTGAAAATTGCTTAACCTGTGTGCATATTGCTTACCCCCGCACAAATGGGGTTAAACTCACTCACTAGTGCTTAAATATGCTTACTACTGCTTATTGGTGTTTAAACCTGCTTACTAGTGCTTTATTCATTATGACACTGACACCTCACATGTGCATTTACTGTAGTACTCCAGTTCATAAATATATGTTATTTAGTGGGTTATGCAACATAAATATTAGTCATAACATGCTTTGCCATGGACAATGGAATGTGCTGCAGTGGGACTCGAATCGGGAATGCCTGCTAGTAAGGTGAATGCTCTGCCCACTACACTGTTGCTATGCTGCTTCATTTGCATACATCTTCCTTGTTATCCTTTTCAGCCATTTAAGCTGCATTAACCGTAGCTAAGCAATGGGCACACTCGCTCCCCTATGGTTAGTTTTAATCAGATTTTAAATTAAAAAAATAAAGGGTTTGTTCATTTTATTGGTGATTACTTACTGTTGTACATGAGGGGGAATGTTGGTGGAGATATGCAGGCAACTATGAGCGGTCTCACTCATTTCCTACCCTTTTCTGCTATTCTTCATTGTGGGGGCATGTATATTCAGAGAGCTCTGCTCTCAGACACTCCCACTGGACTCTTACATGCTCCATGTAAAATTAGGAGCACAGGCAGCACACCTCATTACTATGCATGGCAAGCTGCCGTCCTGCTCCTAAACAGCCGCCTCCATGTAGGACTAAGCTAGTCCTGCAGGGAGGAATAGCAAATCCAGGGGGAGTATTTTTGTTTGTAAATATATTTCAGATATATATATATATATATATATATATATATATATATATATATATCTACATATTTTTTTCAGATGGATGTAGTTGAATGAGCTGAGATATATCTTTAGAAATCAGGAAAAGCCCTGGCTGCTGTCTGCTCCTCTCCCAGTGTCTTTCTTGCCTGTGTTATCCTGCTCTTCTCGTGCTTCCAGCACAGTCTCTAGGCACCTAAGGACCCTCTCCAAATACCAGCGGGTTCACCTCACAGCCTTAAATTCCCTGCACCCTCTCTCAAGGAAACAAGAAAAGTATGTTTGCTGTCTCATTCCTGCCAGTTATACTCTCTACCTTTGTACCATTGCTATAGGTGCCTAAGCACGCTCTGAGCCAGGACAGCCAGCAGCCTCTACCCCCCCCTCTTTCTATAGTACCTTATCACTTACTCCCCCCTTATCCTCCACAAGGAACTCCCTATCCTAGCTCTCACTCTTCCCCAGATTTTAATATAGCTAACTCCCTAGCATATCTACCTGCAATACAGACCTGTCCGCTAGGTGGCACCCTTCTCCTCATGTCATCTCATGCTTTTCCTATAGTTTCCTTCATTAATTACCTTATTTTCTGTAGTCCCAGACCTGCGTTTTAGTTCCTCACACTTCACCCTACTGCCTACTACTACTGTTCCTAGGTTCTCTCATCACTGTTTTCACCTGCTTCTGCCTTATCCAACTTATCTTCTGTAGCCAGTACTGCTGATTGTTTCTTCTCTAGCTGCTTCTTTACCTGTCTCAACCCGCTCTGTTCACCCTACAGGCTCACTCTGCTCCTCTCCCTACCCCCAATTCCCACCCACCCCAGGGGTCCTACTCTTATACTTATTAGCCACACCCCTACTTCCTCCCACTATTCTGAGGAAGCTTTTCTATTGCTTATCTATTTCCACTCCATCCTTCTCCAACCACTCCCCTTATCTTTCCTACCACACCCTTCCCCTCCCCTCATCTACACCTATTATATTTCCTTACTTTCAATAACACAACTAATATCTTATCCATTCTAATGGATAAATTAAATACCACTACTCAGTTCCAGTGACTTCTGATACTCTTACTGCTTCCACCTTTCATTTTTGCATATATACACTCCTCCTATGAACACCCCATTAGGTCCATATTTTCACCACCCTAATAAAATAACCAGCTCTCCTCCTCTACCCATCCTATTTAACCATGCTAACATAACAACAACTCCCAGCTATCTACCAGCAAAATATCATAGAATACTCCACATCAGATATATTAATCTCAATCCCAGGAGATCTCTACTCTTAAATAGCAGACTCCCATATCCAATCTATCTCAAACAACTCCACACATTAAAAGCTGGAGATATTCTCCCAAACCCAGGCCCAACAGCAACTCCAATCTCTCTCCCAAACCCCAACCAATCCACTAATTATCCCATTACTAAACCATCTAATTCACTCTTTGTAGCCCATCTTAATATTCATAGCATTAACAACAAAATTACTAAACTCCATGCTCTCTTAGAAGTCTACTCCTTTGACAGTCTTTGTCTAACACAAACATGGCTAAAACCTGAAACAAAAGACAATTAAATCATCCCACTAGGATACAATTTCCTGAGACTTGACCGTGTAGCCAAAAAGGGTGGAGGGTTGTGATTGTTTTTAAATCTGGTTTACAGTTAACCACTTATGACATAAAACCACCTCTTAGTACCAATGCAGAAATTCTTATATCTAAACTACAACTTAACAATGCCAAAGCCATCTATATTATTTGTATCTATCTACCCTCCGATAACAACAATACCACCATAGAAAATATCCTTTGCTGGCTATCTCAACACCTGCCCCAAGAAACCATAATCCTTGGTGATATAAACATTGATTGGAACTGCTGTAGCAGCAGCCACCCAACCACCCACATCAACCTATATGGCTTTGATCACACCATTACCTCCCCCACCAGGATAGACAAACACAACAAGGAAGAAAGCACATTAGACTGGATTCTGATAAACAAACATCCCCAATTATATGAATATGGAGCCCTTCCGGACGACATAAGTGACCACTCACTTACCTATATCTTCAGGCATAAAACCTATGCTCGCATTCCTACCACAATCAGAAATATTAGATCCAAAGAGAACTTCAACCCTGACCTTTTCCAAAACGAACTCAGAGCATGCAATTGGTCTCCCCTAAAATACCTCCCTCTGTCAGAAGCTGTTCAATACTTTAATTCTGACTTCTTAGCCATCCTTGATCACCATGCACCAACCTGTACTATTAGAATTAAGACCAAACCAAATCCACCCCATGGCTTTTTAAAGACACCAAACAGAAAATCCACCTCAGGAATAAATACTGGGCCAAATGGAAAATGACCAGAAATCCTGCAGACCAACAAAATTTCAGACAACTAAGAAATAACACTAAGAAAGCTATACTATCTGATAAAAGAAACTACTACCTTCAATTTCAAAAGGCAAACCATAATAACCTACAAAAATTCTGGGCATGCATCAACCAATTACTACATCCATGTCAATCCAGTACACCAAACCCACAAAACACTGACCATCAAAATCCCATACATACTGCCAATGCCTTCAATAGCTTTATCACTGATGCTATCCAAACACTAGCCAGTCAGCTATCAACTAATAATTTTACTTTACCTACCTATAACAAAACCACACCCCCTCCATTCCTTTTCCAACCAGTCCCAATAACCCATATTCTTGCCCTAATCCAAAAACTGAAACCAGGCTGTCCTTCAGCAGACCAATTACCTGCTGAATATCCACAAAAATTTGCCAAGTCAATTGCTTACCCCATCTCCATTCTGATCAATAGAACTATTAGCGAAGGTCACATCTCTAGCATCTGGAAAGTCTCTCATATTATCCCCCTTCACAAAGGTAGAAACTCCACCGAATTCTCCAACTACTGTCCCATAGCCCTTCTTTCTCCTTTGGCCAAGATCATGGAAAAATACATCCATAGGCAGTTGCTAGACCACCAAATCCATAATAACTTTCTCTCTAACTGTCAACATGGTTTCAGTCCCTCCCATAGAACTACCATTGCCCTCCTTTCCTTTACAGATTGTATTAACAAAAACCGTAACTGTAATATGCTTTCCTCAGCACTATTTATCGATCTGTCCAAAGCATTTGACATCGTCAATCATCATATTCTGATAGATATCCTCAAATCCCTAGCCTTAGATGCACTCTCTATCAAATGGTTCCAATCCTACTTAGATAAAAGACAACAGGCTGTACTCTGGCACAACACTCTATCTAACCACCTACCAGTTAACCTCTGTGTACCTCAGGGGTCCATATTAGGACCTCTCCTTTTCTCCATATTCATCAACAACCTTCATGTAGCAATTCCCCATGCTACTTGCATACAATACTCAGATGACTCCACACTTGTATGTTCAACCACAACCACCTCTGAACTGCACTCCCTTACCCAAAATGTATTTAACACTGTTGAACAATGGCTCACTCAATGTTGCCTTCTGTTAAACCCCCAAAAAAACTAAACTCCTCCTTTTCAATCCTAATCATAAGTCCTCTCCCATAGATTTTGCTGTTACATCCACTAATGGTACCATTATATCACCTGACCTAACTACCAAGCTACTTGGTATTACCATTGACAACAACCTTACCTTTGACATACACATCAACAAGACTATTAAATATGTCAACAAAAAACTTGTCTCTCTCTACAGAATTAAACCCTTCCTGTCACCTACAGCTGGGACTACTATTGCACACACTCATCTAATCTGTACACTCCTCTATGCCTCAACCATTTTCACTAATCTAGCTAAGAATAACCTCAATAAATTGGCAATCTCATACAATAACATAGCCAGGTTTGCTAGTGGTAACCCATTTAGAACTCACTATTGCTTTAATTTAAAGCAGCTTCAATGGTTGGAACTACAGAATCTGATCAAATACTATCAACTAATCATTGCCCATAAGACTCTTTATCAGCCTTCCAATACTCCTACTCTATCCACTATCATCACCCCCTATAATAATCTGAAGTCCTTAAGTTCATCTCAGAAACTTCTAGTTAACACATCTAAATCTAACAACAGGGCTGGAGATTCTCTCTTCTCTAATACTGTGGGAAGATTTTGGAATCTCCTACCCAGCAACCTTTCATCACTTTCCTCTATATCACTCTTCAAAAACAGACTGAAACTTTTCCTCAAAACACACTGGTTATGCCCCTGTACTGAACCTGACTAACTCTCTACTCTACCCAAATACAGTCGGCCTATCCTATACCTTACCTTTTCTCACTCTGTATTTCATTATTTCCATCCCTCTGGATGCTTATTTGTTAAAAAAAAATACTAAACTCATTTGTAACTATTACTGAACATTAATCTGCCTCATTTATTGTACTGTACTTGTATATGGAATTAGCCTGTATGCCTCCTTTTTTTTTCTACATTAAGTAATGTACCTAATTGTTATTTTGAATTTTACATTCTATTGAATGCATTTTACATTTATTGACCTCTGTCCTCTCTGTATTATTTTCTGTATTATCCAGCTTTGTCCTTGTATACACAACTGACTTTATTTTATATTGTTTTGCGATTATATTATCTGTGTGTCATGGAGCTTATCTCCCCGGGCCTCTACTGAAAATGGACATATATCCAGTTAGACTAGCCTGGTCAACAAATGTAAAATAAATAAAAATAAATATACATCAATCACAAGCCATAACTGTCCTAAAAACATAGGATATGTGAGGAGTAATGATAATTATAACAAATGTACTCTATCCATCATGCATATGAAAGTGAATTTTATATGAAATATCATCATTGTCATATTTAAGAAATTGCATACATATTAGCTTGATTTTATATTTGAAGCATTAATAATATATAATAAATAGAAAACTTTAGTTATGTAAGCATTACTGATACGTTTCTTGCAATAAAAATGTTTAACATTATCATTTGTATTTATTTTTACAGTCCTAATCAAAATGTGAGAAATTAGATTATTGATGTTGTGTTTTTTGGCTTTTCCCGGTTAGGGGTCGCCACAGCAGAACTCCGGTCCACTAATGATTGGCAGTAGATTTTTATGTGCTGAGATGCCGGCCCTGACACACAACCTTCTATGAAGGAACGCTCATTCACGCATGTCTCCACACAGAAGACGCTCTAGCTAAGAATCAAACAGGACAATGTCTTACTGTGAGGTGACAACGCTACTGCAGCACCACCACCGCAGTTGGATTATTGATACCCTTTGTAAAAGTACATTTTAGCTGGAGTTGAATCCTTCATACTCTGTGTAAGTTATCTAAAATCACTGCACTTACACAAAGAAAGGGATGTGACTGGTGCAATTTCTACACTCAGTAATCTAGAGTGTTGAGGAAAGCATACCATTGTCAGGCATGTTTGTGCTACATAAGGCATTCTACAATATCTTTTTCATTATATTTATTTAGGTGGTTAATCGTGTTTGTGCACTGACAAGTGGAGAACACTGGGCTGATTTGTACTACATAAGGCAGTCTAAACTAACAGCATGCAAATGCAGAAGGCAATATTTATCAAAAGCATTCATAAAATTTTATTTGGATAACAATTTGAAGGAACATGAAGTGAATCAATGTATATTAACTATGAGCAGAGCTACTACTGCATTACTCATCAAACCATCGGGAGGGTGGCCTAATGGTTAAGGTGTTTGCCTTGCAAGCACAAGGTGCAGGGTTTGAGACTCACAAGGGATAATTGGCTAGGCTTAAAATGGCTCGCAAGGGCAGTTAGCTTAGTATGAATCTATGAATCTATGAATCACTCTGACACATTCAGCCTTCTCATATCTCCTTGTTACAAAACTGCCATGCCTGTCTCAAGTCATGTGCCATGGAAAGGGGACATGTAACATTGCAAATAATTTAATTTTTCATACAGCATACACAATTTATATTGACATAATTTAAAATAACATCATCTGTCACATTTAGTCACTACTGACCTTACTTGAGTTTCCCACCTCAACATATTCATACACCAAAATGTGTGACAAGATTTATTATGACTTCCCTCAATAAATCATGAAGAGGTTTTGAACCCTGCATCACCTGTACTGTTCTTTTAAGGTCAATACATTTATATATTATGCCACAGATGTATAAGTGTGTGACAGTTTGAATTTTCTCAGGCAGCACTGTCTAGAGTGCTGAGGAAAGTGACCAGTGCTATTCTCAATTGCACTTTTGATGGCATTTCAATCAATTTTTACCACAGGCAGTGAATTTGCTGTTCAGTGCTACGGAATGCTCCAGTCAACGGATTGCAACACCAGATGGTGCACAAATGATCAATGAAAAAATAAACACATTTGAAACAAGTACTGGAATTGTACATTGCTGATGTTTAGTCAGTGAATTCGAACCATCAAACCAGGGTTTTAAGAACAATTATTTAAGATTATTTCCAATATTTGATACAAAGACATATATTAGCAAGAAAAAAGGTATTTAGATGTATTCAAAATGTGACATTGTATCATGTTACACTAAAAGTGCAACATACGTGCTTCATGCAGCCTCAATGCTACATCCCTGTCTTGGTTCCTCAGTTATCTTTCTAACTGAAAACAGGCTGCTAAATGGGAGAACAATCTCTCCCCACTACTACCAGTATCACTGGTGTAGCCCAAGGTTCAATACTCGCTCCCCTGTACTTTATCATATTTACTAATAACCTTAATACTGCTACCCAGCTTGAATCAGTCATTCAATACACGGATGATACCTCCCTAATCTGCTCTGCCCCTTCCCCACAAGAACTACAAGTAAAAATGCAAAAAGCTTTTCAGGAAATAGACATTTTCCTAGCAAACCACCAACTCATCCTTAATGCAAATAAGACCAAGTTACTAATTTTCACAAACAAAACTACAAATTCCTGCCCCCTACCATTCTCTATTCAATCAGCAAATGGTACCAAAATTGTTCCAACTTCCCAGGCAAAGCTCCTATGTATTACAATCAATGACCACCTCAGATTCAATATTCATATTTCCCTAACCATCAAAAAAGTCTATTCTGAACTTGGAGCCCTCTACCGAGCCCAACCTTACATAACACCCTGAACCAGGCTTGCCACAGCAAGAACTCAGCTTTTCCACACTTCTCTACTGCTCTCATATTTTCACCAACCTGCATAAGTCCGACCTGCAAAACATATAATCCTGCTATAACAAAATTGCTAAATTTGTCACTAACCATCCCTATAAAGCCCACCACTGCACTATGCTTCGTCAACAAAACTAAAAGAATATCTTACTAGCAAGTAGCTCTGCTCCTGTAGTTCCCCTGGATAATTCTCTTCCCCTCACTTTTTCTTTCCATTCACCCATCTCACTCCACACTCCAAATGCTTGTTTCTTTTTTTCTCATTTCTCAAAGGAACGTTTATTTGTATATTTTCTTGTTTGTGAATGTACATACTGCAAGTATCAAAAAGAAAAAGTTTTTTTCTTGTTTGTTGCACATTTTTTTTCTTTTTCTCTGACACAAATCTGTCATGTGCACATAGCTTTATAGAACTAATTTCAGTATGCCTCATACTCTATTCTACTCATGCATTTTGATATGATTTTGTTATATCATCAATTTCTTTTTGTATTTTTTCCTCTATGTATGATTTTCAATTTACTGAAAACTGCTAAATATTTTTGATAATGTTAAATATTCTGTTCAATGTAGAGCTTTTCTCCCCGGGTCTCCGCTGAAAATGGGGTACTTACCCAATCGGACACTACACGGTCAACAAATGTAAATAAATAAAAATAAATAAACTGTGTTAATAAAACCTGTCCTTTCTCATTTGCTAGTAAATGTCTAGATGACTGAGATATTGCCAACAGTTAGATTACCCGTGCACTCTCACAATCTAAAACAAAGAGTGCAAACACTGCAGATGTATTCCTTTCTGTCTTTATGGTGCCTCATTCCCTTTTCTCTGCTTTCCTATCAACAATGCTTTCTCATTTTCATTGCATATGTTATCTGTAGCAATGCTTAGTGTACTCTCTTAAATAAGCACAGCGTTTTTTAGTAAGAGGAGTAACTGTGGTAATTAAATCAACATTTGAATGTTAGGAATGTTGCTCTCTTAACTCATTCAATTCACTTTCAGGCTTTTTGGTAGGTATCTTTTCCAGCCACCCCCTCAGTAAGTGTACATCAAAGACAAGAGACTGTGTAACACTGATTGTTGTTGCACTCAGACTAATCATGGATACCTGCAAGCCACTAGCAGGTAACACTTCTCAGTGCTCATCCTTGTATTTCTAGGGTGTGTGCATGGAATTGTGTAACTATTTACGCCACATTTACCTTCCCAGCACTTATTGATAATGATTTACCATTTAATTTGCATACTCATAGTGCTCACAGGACTGATTCTGCACTACATAAAGGTAATTATGTAGCTAATGCAATTGTAGCATAGTAGGAGACTGTTTGGATCTAGAGAGTTCAATACTGCTAAATACACAAAACAGGTGAAGAATTATTTGCTTTCTACACTGCTTTATCACCAAGGTACATTGCTATTTCTTACATAATGCTTCTAGTGCAACATTAAGGATAAATTGCAATGCCCAGTACAAGTCATGTGCCTTTTCTTTGTCATTTACTGTTGGCATAGTCCATATATAACAGTTATGTCTGCATTACAAAATGTTTGCTACACAGTGCTTCCTGACATATATTTTGTAAGTTTAATTTCACTGGAATTTGAACAGTTATTGTAGATGAGTGCAGTAAAACTTCCTAGCAAGGCCAGATATTTTTACATGTGTTGGCACACAGTGTTAAGATTGTGATGTCTACCTGGCTCTTCATGCAGAGGCAAATACAGATTGAAAAAAATCACTTGCCCATACCACCTTTCTCACATGCAACCTATCTAAACAGTACACTTCAGTGCTTTACATATGTTGCTTCTGGCTCTGAATACTCTATACTCTGATAGATATAAGTTTCTTACTTGCACACATTCACTTCTTTTGGGTCAGCATTCACTTCTTCGGGGTCAGTCTTGCCCTCCCCCACCAACACCCCCCGCCATTCAAATCATGATGACTGTGCACACAGGTCTTTGCACACATCTTTGCGACTTAGAGTTGTGTATATGTCTGATGCACACAGTGGATAGCCAGTAATTGCTTACTCACAAGCTTGCATTTATCAATATGTATTGCAAAAGGAAATTTATTGATTTATTGTTCCTACTCATTTGTGAATGATTGCTTATATAATTGTTAAACTTTAATTTAATTTCAGTTAGTATTGTAAGTAAATCATTGGAAGCAATAGGTATCTCAGTCCTGCTTCTTAGTTTAATTGTGCAAATGAAGGTATAATTGACCTGTTATGTATTTTAGCATGCTCAGTGTAGGTGGCTGCATCGCTGATCACATTCTCCAAAAACACCTGTAAAACACCACGTGTCTTGGTCAAGTGAAATGCTTGATGCACATGATTGACTAGAATATGTTAGCATATATTGCATAAATCAGACATAGGATAAATTACTGACATAAATGTATGCATAGGGGCCTACTACATTTGAATGACAGACCATATGATCGACACTCATTTGGTCGAAAGTTCATTTGATTGAAACCAGTATTCAAGGCATAAAACTGGGGTTTGTCCCCGTCCCCAATGTCGTGCAACCCTGGAGTTGATATATATAGTTAGGGGTGTGTGGTGGGCACAGCCCTTCACATTGGGGGGCATGGGGGTGTGAAGCCCCCCACCTATTTTCATTTAAAAGAAAAACATAACATACAAAGTACACATTTTAAATGAAAATAGGTGGGGGACTTTGCCCCCACACCTCCTAACTATATATAACAACTCCAGGGTCACACAACATTGAGGAGGGGAACAAATCCATGTTAATTGCCTTGAATATTGGTTTTCAATTAAATGAACTTTCAACCAAATGAGTGTCAATCAAATGGTCTGTCGATCAAATGTAGTTGACCCATGCACAGACAAATGCTCTGCTTTGTTGCTTATACAGTACATACTTCCATATGAGAGTACTCTGTTATGTAAATTTCTTATTCTCATTACAGGTTCCACATTAACCTTGTCATTACTTCAGGTAACAATTGTGCCCTTGGAGGCTGTCCTACCTGGTGTTATCAGAACACAGTCATTATATGGTTAACTAAAGGTTGTGAAATTTAACAGGCAACAGTTTTCTTATATGCATGTGCATGGCATCCTAGACTTTGACTTAGGTAGTGATTTTGTGTGTTATCTTCTGCATCTTAGCCACAGCCAGGTCATACTGTGCATGCCTCTGTCTGCCAGCACTATCTGAAGCTGATGGTTCTCTCTCAGGTGCCTCATCTGTATCTGCTGGCTGTACCTGTGGTCCTTGAAACTGTGGCTCTGACCCTTGCTGTCCTTATTGAAGCTGTTTCCTAAGAATTATATTATTTAACATGACACTGACTACAATTATTTCAGAAGAGGTACCTGGATCATACTGCAGTGCACCTCCTGATGTGTCTAGACACCATCACCTTGATTTGGGCAATCCAAACACACATTCTATGATGTTTCTAGTTTGAACAATGGCCTCATTGTATCTTTGCTCAGTGGGAGTTGTTTGGGTTTCTCATGGGTGTCATGAGTCTGGGCTGTAGTGCATAACCTGCACCCTCATGAGAAGCCCTTGAGGAATGCCAGCCCTAGTAAACCTGGTATATAATTCACACATGTAGCATATATGTGAGTTGTGAAACTGCCTGGTTTACCTGCACATACATTGCAGATGATTATTTGGGCATTATAGAAAATCTAGCAGTTTATAGAGTAGAAACCTTTTATGTTGCTGTATCTCCTTCCTTATTCACCTGGTAGGGCTTTTGTTTCTATGCTTGTGTGCAAGCTATGACCCCCAACACTTCAAGGAAGTGTGCTATGGCATAGAATTCCTGCATGATTCTTGTTCTCTCCTGTGGGGTGCATAGGAAATAGATGTTATCCCTTGCATGTAGTAGCACTGCATTTAAGTTCTAGAAGCTGATACTTGTGACACTCCATATGTATTTCCTTTGGATCTCTGGAAAGTATCAGTAGCTAGTATACAAAATCCTACACATACCTTTGTTTCTACTGGAATGGGTTTTTCACAATTTCCCTATAGCCTAAGGTGGGGACAGCAGAGGTTGCAAATTTCCTCCAGTGTTTTTCTCAGCATTTCTGTGTCATGTAGTCCATGTTTTAAACACCATTGTGTGCAGCAGCATCACCCTGATTAAAAACCTGTTGCACATACAGCATAACAATCGCAGTAGCAACTCCTAACATGTTTTATAAGTGTAATAGTGCCTGTATTCCAAAGAGTTTTGGTGCACAGCTACACGGAGTATACACAATTTCTTTATAGCTTCCAGAATAGCTCTGCCATGTTGGATTGATTAATTAGCATGTGCTTTGGCTCTTTTTGCTATTAATAGAATATCCTGCTGTTTGCCTTTGTTTTGCATCTCTGCACATCATGTAGAGCCATTTAATGAATAGCAAGTAGCACTCTATTATGTAACTGTTACCGAATCTAGATATACAATTTACATAGTAAATGAGAAAAAAACAAACTAAAATACTTAAGAAACCAAAAAGAAAATTACCAAAACAATGCACGTACTAAAAAGAACTTTTAATATTATACTTGTTAGTGCTTTCACAGAGTATGATACCCCTACTTCATCAGATAAGTAAAAAGTAATAGAAAAAAGCATTATATAACCAGTCACATGATTTAGTCAGCTGACTTCCCATAAAATTCAATTAAAAAATAATGTGAATTTCAAAAACTCTTCAATTTCAAAATACTTTCAAGCAGTAGGAATGTTGCTTAAGACAAAATAAAATATGAAAAAATATAGTGCAGCCATTCCACCCCTATATATGTGTATTATATGTTATGTATGACTTGTAAATGTTGTTGTTCTTCTAGGAGGGAAATAAAACAGGGGACCTAGATTGTAATTTAAACATTATCTCATTAGGCTCTTCAACGTTAAAATGCAAACAATGGCACTAGCCTCGTTCATGCCTGGTTGTCTGAAGGCATCTATCTTTAGTTGTCACAATTATTCTCTGCTCTAATCTCAAAGATACAGGACACCCTCTCCTGGAGTTCTTCATGATCAATGGTTTTGAAAAGAAAAGAATGTTCTGGATTATTTTGTACATCCTTGGCTAAAGCATTATCAGTCTTCCTATTCCTGATAGCATATAGATGTTCACATACTCTTTCCCTTAAACATCTATCAGTCTTCCTAATATAATTACTGGGACAAAGTCTGCACTTTGCCATGTATATGACACTCTTAGAATTACAAGTATACTTTCCCCTGCAGGTATATCTCAGATCCCTAATTTGGAAAAAGTTTCCTGTTTCAATAAACCTACAGTAAGGGCATGCCTCACATTTTAACATACCCTCCATTCTCAAAAACATCTCTAATTTTGTATTCCAAAATATTCTTCAAATTTTCACCTCTTCTATATGTGACCAATGGGTAGGCATATAATTTAGCTCTGATGGTTTCATCCATAGAAATTAAATTCCATTCTTGATCAGAATGTGTTTTATTACTAGGACATCCCTGCTGAATGTAGTTGTAAAAGTCATTGAAAAGTCAATTTGCTGTTTGGAAACTAATGTGCTAGCCATCAAGTTTCCCTGATTATATTCATTCAAGATAGGTTTAAAATGACCTGATGCTCTTTATAAGTTTCACCTCTGAAACTAATTCTTCCAGTAGCATATTAGGATAACCTTGCTTCAAAAACAGATTCTTTAAAAATTCACATTCAGCTAAAAGATCAGAATTTTGATTTCTTAAATACAATTTACATATATCAAAGTATAAAGCATTCATATATTAATAAAATTAAGAAATGGGGTGAAGACTTAAAGAAAATACAAGCTAGATTATATATTGAAAAATTAAAATTTCAAAGAGGCCACAAAGTTAACAAAATAAGAGAATGAAATAATATCAACAAATGTTAAAACAAAACAAAACTGACAGTCAGTGTACAATTAAATTCATATGCATCTACACCAAAGGGTCTTCACAGACTTGCTAGCAGATCAGAATTAATTAGTAGGGCTAATTAAATGAAGTGAATGGTTAATAAAGCAAATGGGAAAATATCTGATATCGGCAATTTATGCATATATATAACTATTTAAAAGAAATAAATGTGGAAAACATTGATTTGGAAGATGGTCACATATCAATTCTACAGAAAATAATATAAAAATAAACTACCAAAAGAGCACATTGAGAACTAATGAGACATTCATTAATAAGATTAAAGGACATATTAAAAAGGTTAAAAGCAGTAAAGCTCCAGGGCAAGATGGTATCATATCAGTGATGTATAAACTTATTCCACAATAATTATTAATATTGTTTCAGAAAGCTTGTTTACTAAATCAAAGTAAAAGTGAAATTCCACCATCTTAGAAATTTTTTTAACATTTACAATATTGAGATAATGTAACAATCCAGAAAGATGCATACCATATAGGCCTGTTTCATTACTAAATACTGATTATAAATTTCTTATGACCATTTTAATGGATAGATTAAAAGATTTTGTTGAAGACATATAACATAATGACCATAGATGTTTTCATTTACATAGGAAAACACAAGGTAATACTGAGAAATCAATATATATCAAATACTATGCAAATAAAAATGAATGAAGTTTTATAAGTTTAGATCTAAAAAGGGTTTTTGATACTGTAAATTTGCAATATCTTTAAGTCTTTGCAGGTATATTGCTTTCTTGAAACATAAAAGCTTATGTTAAAATAGGTGTCTGTTTATCAAATGGGTTAGATATCAAAAAGGGCACAAAGCAACGATGCCCATTTTCTCCTTTGATATTTGATCTCAGCATTGAGCCATTTACCAGATTTGTAAGAAATAATATGAACGTGAAAGTTTTAAAATCAATAAATCTTTTTAATCTATAATACAATTATTTGCTGACTATATTATTTTTACAAGAGTTGAATTACATACCTCAGTAGAAGAAATATTAAAATCTATTAGCTAATTCAAAAATATATCAGAAATGAAATGCAATAAAAATAAAACAGAAATCTTGTTTATAAATTAAAAAATATAAAAACAAATATTAATTTTGATATAATCCAACAATTAGTTATATATTCAAAATATATATTTGTGATAGTTTAAATTAAATTATTAATGAAAACTATATTGTAACTAAAGATATATATATAATTTGATTAATAAATGTGATTATTATTTTTTTATTTTTATTTGAAGACAGAAGATTGTAATATAAATAAAAATATTACCAAAACATCTTTATATTGTTCAATGCATAGTTTTACTTCCTGAAAAGAATATCATTAAGAAAGTAAACAAACTTTTATTGAAATGTTTATGGCATCCTGTAAGACACAGAATACCTTTTCTAGTCACATTAGACCTTGGAAAAGAGGTGGTATTGAATTTCCAGATCTCCAAATTTGCATGCATTCTTCAGTTTTATTGACTACTTTACATTAATTGGATAATTATTGTGTTATTCCATATGGAAGCAAAAGGGCATATATATTTCTGAAGACTCTGAATTAAAAGTTGTTCCAAATTCATTAGATATATTTAATAATAAAATGATTTGAATAATTAAAACAATTTTATAGTCCTTTTAGTGACAAACAATACTTCTATAATATGAGAATAACAAGCAGTCAGTTGAGATACTTTAGTGCTTTCATTCTTTAATGCTAGGACTTCATCAGAAACAACTTCCACAGTCAAACATTCACATTTAAATAGTCTTTATAATAGAATAAATCAAATTATACAATCAAGCAATTAAACAATTAAACTATATGGTATTACTTTCTCCCAAATTATACCAATTCAGTATACATTTAATGTTTAAATTATCATTATACCAGGAAGACAATATGCAGCTAAAATAATTGCTATTTATATTATTTTACTCCCAAAAGGTTATTCAACTCACCTATAAACTCTGTTAACTTGTTCAAGGAATACAGCTTCAAATTTTCTAAAATTGACACAGCTAAGGGTAAGTTTAGCTAATGCATTTTTCTTATCATTTTTCTTAATAGCTGCTTTATGTTTGCCTATTGTTATAGCCAGGGATCTTAGGGTTTTACCCACATAAAACCCCTGGCATGAAAAACAGGTTGCAAAATAAACTACACATACAGAATTGCAATCAAATTTATGTTTGAATATCACTTCAAAACCATTATGTTTAAAAATATATTGTCTACATTCATTAATAAACCCATACATTTTACATTTCTCACACTTAAACATACTTTATCAAATATAAACATTCCTTTACTCAATTCAGCATCTGTGTTTCTTTCAAAAATCTTTAATACTTTTGATTTCTTACAACAGAATTTAGGTTTAGTCCATGCAATTTTATATAAATCTTGTATAATTCTCCATTTATTATTAATAACATTTTAATGGTAAACATATATTCACTGATAAAGAGAAACTATAATAAAAAAATCATGAGACGATTCTTCAGTTTTGCTTTTTGATTAAAAACCATAATTTAGAATAGGAACATTTTTTTATATCTATTGGTATGTACCTCTTCAAAAATACTATCAATACTATTTTTGGGATAGTTTCTTTCCAAAAACATTCATTTTAATTTATAGCATTCTATTTTGAAATCTTCCTCTCTACTCAAATTTCTAGACAATCTAATAAATTGTCCTCTAACTATATTTATTTACATAAATTTTGGATGCTGACTTAAATAATCTAGATAATTATTAGCAAAAGTGTTTTTTCTATAATATTTGAATGAAAGCAGGATTCTTTTTTTATCACATGTGATTTCTACATCCAAAAATGAGTAACATTCCCCTTATTCCCAATAGTAAACCTAAGAAAACCTGTACTTTTTTCTATTTGTTTAATATCACCAATTCATCTTCTGGACCTCACCAAATAATATATATATATATATATATATATATATATATATATATATATATATATATATATATATATATATATATATATATATATATATATATATATATATATATATATAAATCTTTTATAGAGAGCTATTTCCTTAAAACCATCCAAAATCATTAAAATTTCTCTTTCCCAATAACTAAGAACTAAATTGGCATATGGTGACACCATTTTCCACACATTGGAACACCTTGTTCCTGTTGATATATTTTATCATTAAGACCAAAAAATTACTATTCAAAATAGTATCCAATAAAATACAAACAGTATTAGTTTTACAACAGAAGACAAACAATAATGAAATTATAAAAGCAGCATTTCAATTGGCTAAAGAGGAATCTCTGAAACAGTAGACAAATATATAAGTGAAATGTATTATAAGCATGGAAAAAGTTGGGAAATCTTTGGAGAGTGAAACTAATAAGCAATGATATGAGGAACAGTGTATCAGAGCTAGCCTTCCAAGATTGTGAATATTGGATCTAAATGATGATGATTACTGTTGATGTGACACCCTGACTCCACTTGCATAAATAGGAAAAGGGGTTTGTGAATAGATGGTGGATGAGGAATATGCTAGAAGGAAATGTTATTATGAAATAATTAGATATGGCTATAAGCAAAGATGGGAATGAAACAATGCTAGAAATAGAAGGAATGGGGTATAGATTTTGTAAGACAATGGAAAGAGATCAACACGAATATTTATTAAAACTAGAAATGTGAGAGAAGAGAAGAGGATATACAATCAATAGATATGTATGCACATCAAAAATGTTTTGGAAGAAAGTGAATGCAGAGCTAAATAACATGATATTTGCAACATTATCTAATATTAACTGCTAAATAATGGTAATGGTATATCAAAAGAGATCTGAAGCAGTTATTAAAGAAGTAGAGTTATTAAAGAGATAGTGCAGGATGGAGTATAAAGTGTGAAAGGAAAAAGTATTAAGTAAGTCTTAGCATTGATAAAAAAGTTGCTGAGTGTACCAGAATTTGAAAAGTAGAATGAAAGATAGTGGCATGTGATATTAGGAAAGCATATGATAATGTCTGTCAAAGTCACTTATGGGATATATTACAGTAGTATGGGATTTCAAAGAAAGTGATATGTTTACAATAAATGTTTTTTGTGAATCATGATTTAAAATTTAATTGTTGACTAACTTGGGAATGAAGTTCAGAAAGGTATTAACAGGAATGACCTGTGAGCACATTCTTCTTCTTCTTGTTTACTTACTATTGCTGTAATAGGGAAGGGGATTCAGGGCTAAAATATTATGGTGAGGTCTGTTTAGCAATTTCTTTAACTATATAGATGATTTAGTAATGATGATAAGAAATAAGGTATGGCAGAATTGAAAATGAGGGAATTGGGATTTTAGAGGTGGAGCTGGTTCAGCATAAGGAAATAGAAAATGATATGATGACACAGTACAAGAAGATGGCCTATATTTAAAAGTGATTGAATAGTTACATAATAGGGACAAAAATAAATTGTTGGTCAACAGTGGAAAGAAAGCCTTGGGTGAAATAAAAGGAATAACATTTGGATGGAAGGCATATAGTTTGAAGTTTAAGTATCTTACCTATTATGTGTTATTATGACAATTAAGATGCACATGAGCTATTTGCCTTTCTTTTCTATTCAGAGAAATATTTTTGCAGGTTTTTTTTAATAATCTTGAGGTTCAGATTAAACCCTGTAAAATGGGAGTTGTATACAGTAAGCTAAAATAGTGTGGCCTAATATTAACTCTAATGTATTTATATCTTCTTTAAATTTGTACAGGATATTGAAGATTACATTCATGAGAAAGAATGTAATTGCAAAAGCATTCAAAGTAGAATTAGAGAGAGATAAAGAGTGCAGAAAATAGGAGATGATTGTTAAGGGGTGTAAAATGAAATAATGGAATTAATAAAAGTAGAAGTACTAGAAAATATAACAAAATGACACAGCGAGATAATAACAAGATCCATGGGCTGAATGCTGAATTTTTAAACTTGATGAAAAATTAGAAGGAAGGAAGAAAGGGTTAAAAGAGCAGTGAGAATGTTAATTTTTTGATGACTAATTTTTAAATAAGTTACCAGTGAAAGGGACAATAAAATACAATGGATATGAATAATGAGCATCTAATATTTGCCAAAAGCAAGGTATAATGAGACATTTTTATAGATTGGCCTAGAACAAAGGATTTGGCTGGGGGGGCAGGATACAAAGTAGTATGTACATTCAAACAGTGACAATGGAAATTATATTATGTGGAAAGTATTGCATAAAAAGAAACAAGATAGAGAAAAGATACAGGAAATTATTTGTAGGGGTGGGAGATTGGTATAATGGTTAAGGTGTTTACCTTACAGACACAAGATGCAGGGTTTGATTCTCACATGGGGTAATTGGCTAGGTTTAAAATGGCCAACAAGGGCACTTAGCCTAGTACTAATCTATAAAGCTTGTAATAGGGTTTTATGGAATGCATGATATAACCAGAAATAATATGTTGACAATTAACTGAAAGAAATATAGCTTTAGACATAGATGAAAGTGCTGGAATTCAAATATAAATGCCACAAAGTAAGGAAGTGCATATATTTTGTCTAACTATTCCTACTTTTGTAAATAGAATTGTATGATATTGCAAATATGCAAATTTCTTTGAAAAAATAAGGACTATCATACCTCCTAATTAACGCAGTGGGATTTTCTGCATCTCTTGAGTTAACACCAGATTAGGTAGATGGGACCTCAGTTTAACATATCATATAAAGGTAAAGCACACTCAGAATTGCACCAGTTCCATTATTCTGCACATCAGTGTTATAAATGGATTATAGATAGATAGATAGATAGATAGATAGATAGATAGATAGATAGACAGATAGATGGATAGATAGATAGACTTGTCAGACAGTTTCGCTGCATACAGCATATAATTTAGAAATATGTGTATTTTAATACAGTATTTTGTGTGTCTTAAAATTCTTAACATAATTTTCAGGGTGATGGTTTTCTTAAAAGATAAAGGGCTTCCTAGTGTACAAGCTGTGATGATCCCTACTCTGGACCAATAATCAAGAAGCCTCATTCCTTGCCACTGACACCAGTGAGAGACAGCTACTAGGAACAGAAATTGAAACTCACAGTATTTTCAGATTTAGTTCTCTGCACCAAGCACACTTTTCCCCTTAAGACCACACAGACTGACTCCAGACCAGGGGCTGGGCTCTCTCTCTCTCTCTCTCTCTCTCACCAGGCCCCAGACAAGACTCTACACTGACCACTTTGGAGCATTGTGTCCCTGTTCCATGTAGCTAACACACAAATTTGGATATTTGATTTTCACACACACACGCCTGGGAAAGGCTGGCACAGATTTACCAGCTGTGCCCCTCTTCCCAGACTATAAGGTAATTAGACTGCCACCAGTCTGCTACTGTAAGGGTCTTACAATGGTACCCAATTATACTGAGGAAAATTAATACTAATAGAAATGGTAGAGTTTGACAAATGCAGAAAGGCTTTCAGGAGTGGTTATAGTGCCATTAAATAAGCATAAGTACTCTTAAGATGTTAAAAGTATTCTCTAAAAGACCATCCATAATGAAAGGTATAGAAATATTTAATAATAAATAATAAAATAGAGAACATAAGAATGCTGACTATCTAGTTACAATAAACACTAGAGTTTCGGTTACAGGAGATATAAACAAATAACCCAGTCGGACAAATTCACACAGATGCAGAAAAACAAAACTTAACTAATATTAGTATATTTTCCAGACTGACTAAGGAATTACTGCTCCTTAGTTAAGTTATTTACTACAGCAAAGCAGGATGATGAGTGTTGAGTTGATTAATACAGCAAGGGAAGATGAGAAATAAGGTTGTGTGAGATATCTGTGAGAGATCTTTCCTGTCAGGTTCCAGCACACAAAGTGCTGCTGTGAGAGCTCTGTCATATTCTCACTAATATCTAAAGAATCATTTAAGTGCTGGTTATAGAATGAGATCACATCTGGTCACCTGACTCTGATACAATACACACCTTAGAGCTTTGCTAAGATCTGTTGCAGCATCTGAAATCTAGAAAGCAATTTCAAAAACTTCCACCCTTCCAGGCTAGCAATTAGTTCACTCATAAGGACAATACAGTAATATTCCTATTCATGGTTTTCCCAGGTATTTTTGTCTTTGGCTCCAATCAGACCTGTAAGATAAAATCTTTATGGCCTAAACCAACACATTTAATTTCAACCAATTTTTCAAAATTGAGATTAACTCTTCCCTTCCACAATTCTGTTAAAACATAAACATTTAATCAGTTATAATAATACTGTCTGACATATATAGATATCTGTTTTCTGTCCAACAGAAACCACTGTTGATGCATTTTTTTCAGCTCACTATGCAGGGATCTGTTACACATGCACTGCCCTACTCTCTGTGGCATCTCCTGAGCTACCACCAGATTAGGCAGATGGGACCTCAGTTTAATATATCATACACAGGGCAAGCACACTCAGAATTCAGCAGTTCCCCTATTCTACACATCAGTGTTATAGATGGATGGATAGATAGATAGAGATAGATAGATAGATAGATAGATAGATAGATAGATAGATAGATATAGATAGATAGATAGATAGATAGATAGATAGATAGATAGATAGATAGATATACTTGTCATACAGTTTTCTCCCTACAACATATAATATTAGAAACGGTATGTGTCTTTTAATACAATATTTTGTGTGCCTTAATATTCTTAACATAGTTTTCAGTGTGATGGTTTTCTTAAAAGATAATGGGCTTCCTAGTATATAAACATATAATGGAAATTCTGTTTGAACACAGTGCAAATAGAATAGTTGGGATGAAATTAGTTTGGTGTCTGTTCTGTGTTTGTTTGAATGAAGAAGATATTTTATTAGTATATATATTGTTTCAATTACTGCTGTTTGAGCTTCTTAATTTTATAACATGGCCACAACCTTCAAATAATTTTGACATTAACATTTCAACAAGTATGTGCAATCTTTCAGTAGTAAATATTTAATACGACTTGGTTCTTTTGTTAGTATAGATAACTCAAATTGAATAACCTTGAACACTGTGTTTCAATCATGTTTTTTTCTTTAGGAAATACCATGTGGTGGTCACTTACAGAATCGCCACATGCTATTTCACCAAACTATACTAATTTCTAATAGATAGCACCAAACAGCATTATGATGGTCCCAATCATTGCACACATGCCAGCCTGTGGATATGCCTATGATAGTCCAACACTGTGCACATTGTAAGAAAACAAAAAGCATGATTATAACCAGAATGCAATACATTGACTGTATCTTCTGTTTATTATGCCAAAAAATAAAATGCCAGGCATGTGAAGGTTAGTGCCCCCCTGTATTCCTGTTCTACAAATATAGTGAACAAAGGAAAACGGAAGTGCCTTGATATTTTTTTAAATATGTATTTGCCTTATCTGTGAAAAATGACAGACTATGAGATAATTATATGACGTAACAGGGGATGTAAGAGCATGTAGAGATATGAATGGGTTTTCCTGAACATCATACATCTGAATTTGGACAAAATGTCCATTTGCAATTTTCTGATGACAATTCTGTGCTCATGTGGGTTGAATCTTCACTATTTTACATGAGACTGATATATAAATAATCGTATGGAAGTATGTCTTGATGGTGAGTTTTCATTCAATCTGCAGAAATGCTGCTTGGAAAAAAAAGTTATGTAAAGACAGAAGCTTGGCTCAGAGAGTGATATTTTGAAAGAAACTCTACTGAAGCTATGATTTTTGACATGGGACAGTTAAAGCATTTTGGAAAAGATGTCGAAATCAATGTAATAATTAAACTACCTTTTTAATTCATTCTTAGATAAGATGAGTAGAGGTATTACTATAGAACTGTAAGAAGATACTTCTGAAAATAAGGATTGCAGGGAGAGTCAGCAGGGCTGGATGAATGTTAGAAGAAAGATGCAGAAAGTTACACTGAACATTGCTTGTTTTAATAAGAGGATGATTTTCAATATATAGCAAGCTCTACTTTACCACCAGACACAAGGATGTGCCCCACCACTCCAAGACAATATAGTTTCTCAGAGAGTGCACAAACTCAGAGAAAGTGTATTTGTAGATAGGAGCATTTGTATTCAGGTTTCTCACTACTGAATACATAGATAGGTATTCAACTGCAAGTACAAGGAAATAAAAGAGAAGTAGAAAACCTTTACTGGTGGATCACACCACCACCACCACCATTATCAATTCTGGGATCACAAAACTGGACAACTGGGGAATTCTACTGTTATTGTGTAGGAGTTTGGGCTTTGGGTAGCACATCGCAATGAAGCATAATATTATTCTGATTTCATTGTTTACTCAGAAATTAATATACTTATTTCATGGACATGGATCAAGTATGGTGGGCATCTATTGTGCTATTGCTGCACAAGCTGCTGTGTCAATCCATGGGTACTAATCTTTAACTGGATTATAAATATCAACAGATGGGATAAGAGTTGTTTATACTATAAAGCATAAGGTTTCTTTCACAGTGTTATGATAATGTCCTGCCTTTTTTCATTCTTTCTTTCTTTCTTAGTGACTGTGACAGATTAGATTATTTCCATAATTGCCATTTCATTTAAAGATCACCACATTGTGGGAATGGGAACATCTCCAGGAATCATGTTAAGTCTGTAATTC
>NC_056731.1:1429632729-1429652729 GCF_019279795.1 Protopterus annectens | reverse complement strand
GGACTTGGTATTAACCAACATGAGTAACCACTGCAGTCTCCCCCCACTGTCATCATCCTTGGAAAGATTCGACCACAAAGCAGTCACTTTCGAAGTCACCATCTACCATGTCCCCCCAGCTATCATCAAACAAAAAAACTTATCAAAGCTGATTACAACCTCCTGTGGGAAGATATAAACAGCTTCACAGCCCCCACCCCCTCTATAGGAACTGGCACATATGTCCAGTCCTACACCAAAGTACTATATGAGAATTTATATAGCTGCATGGAATAAGGACAAGATGAAATCATCCTCTTCAAGGAAGAGTAAACTTGTCTGGTGGACATCTGCAATAAATAAACTCTATAATAAAAGGAAAAAATTGTTGCCCAGAACCAAGATGGAGCATTTGCATAATTGGAAGCACTCTCTCCTTAGCCTGAACAAACAAATAAAAGCACTAGTGAAATTCTCCAAAGCAAACTTTCAGTCCAAACTGCCCACATCTACCAAAGACAATCATAAGGCCGCCTTCACATATGTACACAATCTCAAAGGAAGCAACTAGATCTGCTCAGAACTGTTGGTCAAGAACACCACATATACAAATGTTGTAGATATAGCCAACTTGTTGGCAGTCAGGTTCTGTGAAAACTTCACCCTTCTGTCACCCATCAGTAAATCAGAACAACCCCAGTACCTGCCCCCCTCCCCTTTATTTCTAGGGAGCAAGTTATCACTGCCCTCTCAAAGGCAAAAAATATATCCTTCAGGGGACCCAAAAACATCCCAGGCTGCATCCTACATGAACTCAGGCAGGAACTCGCAGCACCATTATGCACCCTATTCAACCCAAGCCGGAGTACTGGCTTCATCCCAGCTGAGTGGAGGACAGCCACTGTCATCCCTTTGCAGAAAGGTAGAGCATCCACCAATCCAGGAAATTATAGACCCATCAGCCTTACTTGCTTGATATGCAAGGCCATGGAGCAGATTATCATGGGCCTCATTAATAACATTGGCAACCTAGAAACACTCGATTCCACACTGTTTGGATTCATCAATGGCAGGTCTTTCCTGTTAAATTTGGTCGACTTCTTTGAGTCAGTCACCAAAGTTATGGAGGAGGGGAAGATGGTGCACACTGCCTACCTTGACCTGGCCAAAGCCTTTAATACTATTCCCCACTCAGGTATAATAGATAAACTCTCTCAGCTAGGCATCAATCCATATGTTACCAGATGGGTAGCAAACTGGCTCACTGCTAGAACCCACCTAGTCAAAATAGGGGAAGCCACCTCAAGCAGTAGACCAGTAACAAGTGTTGTACCACAGGGATTGGTCTTGGGGCCTCTGCTGTTTTTGATATGCTTTTCTGAGGTGCAGGTCAACACCAGTGGGCTACGGTGTGCAGATTACTGCAAGCTGGGTGCTGTCATCAATTCCCCTAGTGATGTGGACATCCTCCAAGAAGGTCTCACCCAAACAAATGACTGGTGCCAGAAACATGGCCTCAAACTGAATGCCAAAAATGCTTTATCATCCCTTTTGTGGAGAGTAACATTTCCACAAATTATCAAATTAATAATAAGGTCCTAAGCACCCACTCAGTAGTAAGGGACTTGGACACTCAGGTTGATAGCAAACTGACTTTTGGCCACCACATTACCTACATTGTATAGAAAGCTTTCTACATGGACCATCTCATTCATAAGGGTACCTCATCCAGGGACAAGGTGGTCATAACATCCCTGTATTCTTCCCTTATAAGACCCATTAGTGAGTACAATGCCCCTTTCAGCATGTACCTCACAAAGCACATGCAACAGCTGGAGAGATCACAGGGGTTCCTCACCAAGACAATCCAGGGTCTCCAACATCTACCCTACACAGATAGGCTAAAGGCCCTGTCCCTCTAATCAGTTTCCTACAGACTTCTCAGAGGTGACCTCTGTCTGGCATACAAAGCAATCTCAGAGCCTGCCTTGATGGGAATACTGCATATCCACAAGTCAAGCTCCACTCGAGTAACCCACACGCATGACCTCAACCTGGTCTGTGACATCAATAGGACTTGTTGGCTTTACAGATTTGTGGCCCAGAGACTCCCCCCTTTTGTGGAATAGACTCCATCTCCACATCAAGCAGAGTACCTCATTAACTCTTTTTAAGTGCAATCTGGCTAACTGGATGGAGAACATAAAATACACTCATGGGATTCCACCTGTGTCCTTACTGGACAGTGGCATAGGGTGCTGACTCATTGGAATGGGGGCTAAATTCTTGGCTAGGCTTGTAAGGGCCTTAGGGCCAATAGCCTAGTAACTTCCTATGATTCTATATATATATATATATATATGTGTGTGTGTGTGTGTGTGTGTGTGTGTGTGTGTGTGTGTGTGTGTGTGTATATATATATATATATATATATATATATATACACTACATATATATGTATGTATATATATATATATATATATATATATATATATATATATATGTATATATATATATATATATATATATATATATATATATATATATATGTGTGTGTGTGTGTAGGTATACGCACACATGCGCACATACACACACACACACACACACACACACACACACACACACACACACACACACACACACACACACACATATTTTCTTCTCACAGGTGTTACTGCCTTGTTGAACTCACTGGTAAATCCTGTCACTAGGTGGGTTTCGTCCTTTCATTTAAGAACAACCACTTGGCCTTCTAGGTTATCCACCCCTGTCAAAAACAGAGGTGCAAGGAAGCCAAAGAATTCATTCTACAGACAACCTGTGTTTATTTTTATCTCTCTACCTATCATTTTTTATGTTGGGTTCATTGATATATAAGGTGTGGACTGAAGAAGTACCATTCCTAGGTAAATAAAGTGGACATGACTTCTCAGCCCAGTGCATGCACATCCAGATAATTTATCTGTGCCCTGGTCACTGCCAGGGCCTGAAGAAGAGCGCTATCTAACATGATACTTTACTCCAGGATAGTCATACCTATCCTCCCCTGCCTGTGTTTTTAAGCACCCAAGCAACTAATGAATCTCAGATCACATGGACATAGTCTGGACTTCATCATTCAGCACACACACAAACACACACACACACACACACACACACACACACACACACACACACACACACACACACACACACACACACACACACACACACACACGTTCATAGGTAAGTAGTTGGCTTACAGTCCTTGCAAGCCATTTTAAGCCTAGACACACATTCATAGATAAGTAGTAGGCTAACTGCCTTTGCAAGCCATTTTAAGCCTAGAACATTTTCTTTTTTATTCTTGGATTATCCTATTCCATAGGTGTTAGATTGTCCTATATTACCCTTAATGAGAATAACTGGGATCCTACTATAGATAATTTGGGTGAACTCATTCATGGTATAAAGCATTTAGGAGTTGCCTGCATCCATTAGTAGCACATGAGGCTGTCCTGAGGTAAATATTTTATTTGTCATCCATAGATCCAAGCTGTGCTTGAATACGGACTTTTATTTTACATGGATGAGGAGTCTGCTCCGGGGCAGCAGTATCCTACGTAAGATAAACCTATCCCTCTAAGCCACTCTGTTGACATTGAAGAAGAGGATTAGATCCCTAGGCTGAGTATTTCTGATGCCATTTAACATGGTGATGGACAGTAAATCCAGCAGGAAAGGGCTTCAACACTAGCAAAAGGTTTCAACAAGCCTACAGACACTTGCATCATCTGGGACAAGACTATGGCTCACCAAACAGGCTGTGGCCTGCTTCTCATCTTGCAATTATTGCTAATTTTTTGCTTCTGGTGAGAGAAGCAAAAGAGCATTGTATCCCAGCAGAGTGAATCTGTGATGAGGCCAGCACGAGTAGTGGCCAGACCTTAGCCATTCATGCAACCCTCCTCTTTTTGTCATTCTTGACAAGCTAATTCTTTGTTTTCAGTAAGTACTGCTTGATTTATTTCTAACTTTAGAATATCTGCCTAAATATTTCATGCTTAATTTTTCAGGGTCTACTTATTAGTTTGCCCCTCAAGTGTTTGGCAGTGCCCTGTATAGACACAGACAACTTGAATGATAATTTTCCTGTAAAAGCCCAATTGAAATTTCACCAGTACCTAGTTTCACACAGGACAATTAGTTTGCAGTGACAGGCACTGTCCCCAGAGCTGCAAACTGGATACTCCTGACATTGCTTTATGTTCTCACTCCAACTATCTAATCAATAAAAAGGGTCTGTTGCCATGGATATGACCTTTCCCACTATCTCTGTTACCAGCTTGATCAATATGGGTATCCTGCGGCAATGTAGCAATTGCCTCATGCTTATTCTCAAACAACCTGATATGGTATGTTTCAAAGGCTGTTTTCTCCCAGCAAAGTATTTGTCAGCCAAGTTTCATAGACTTGCTCACATTTCTTACCATAGCCCTAAAGCTAGAAAATTCCAAAACACAACCTCTAAACTTCTAGAACTCACCCTAAGAGTTCAAGTCCACATCCTCATAGATGGAGATATATATCCAAACCCTGGTCCTACCTCAAGTACAGCTACTAAGCTTGATACAACAACTTAATCTAACACACAACTACTTACCCGGACCCCCAACTCTCTTCTAATAGCACATCTAAATATTCGTAGCATCAATAATAAATTTGCTCCTTTGCATACCCTTATAGATGTATATTCATTCAATATCCTTTGCCTTACTGAAACCTGGCCTAACCCATCAATACAAGACACTGTAATTATTCCCCCCAGATATAATATCCTGAGATTTGACCACAATGTAAAGAAGGGTGGAGGCATAGCTATACTCTATAAAAATGGACTACAAGTTACCTAACTAGACCCGAAACTACCTCTTTCCAGTAATGCAGAGATTCTTATATCAAAGTTTCAGCTCAACAAATGTAAATCTATATATATAATCTGTATCTACCTTCCCCCAGGCAATAACACTAACACACTAGAAGCTATTTTTAGCTCGCTATCAACCAACTATCCACAAGAAACCATAATACTTGGCGATTTTAATATAAACTGGATTTCCTGTACAACTGAGCAGCCTTCTACTTATATTAATCTACATGGCTTTACCCAAACCATAACCTCCCCTACCCGAACCAATAAACTTAATAACAAAAAAAAAGCATTCTAGACTGGATTCTCACTAATACTCCCCAGCAAACTTATAAATCAGGCACCCTCCCAGAAGATATAAGTGACCACTCACTTACTTACTTAATCAGATATAAGACTGAACCTCCAAACCTAACCAACTATAGGACTGTAAGGACCAACAAAACTTTAACCTGGAAAGCTTTCAAACTGAGCTTTCAGCCTGTGACTGGACACAACTCAAGCATCTCCCATTAGATGACGCAGTCAAATACTTTAACACAAAATTCTTAACTATTCTAGATTGCCACGCCCCTATGCACAAAATTAGAACTAGAACTAAACCAGCCCCATGGCTCACTAAAGCTACCAAACAAAAAATTCTCCAAAGAAATAAACTATGGGCCAACTGGCGGGCATCAAAAAGCCCTTCAGATCACCTAAGGTTTAGGCAGCTAAGAAATGAAACTAAAAAAGCAATAGTAGCAAACAGTCTCCCAGATCATGCACGTAGTCCAACTGACTATAAAACGTGATGAAAAACACTAGCTGTACCAAATAAGACAGGATGTGTAGCTCCAAAACAAACGACCCGTTGTAGAGTAAAAAGATTTATTCAGCTGACATAGTAAGACATAGACATAGACATAGACTTCAGCTGACATAGACTTAAGTCTGAAGAAGCCTGTCGGCGAAAGCGCTTACTATGTCAGCTGAATAAATCTTTTTACTCTACAACGGGTCGTTTGTTTTGGAGCTACACATCCTGTCTTATTTGGTACAGCTAGTGTTTTTCATCACGTTTTATAGTCAGTTGGACTACGTGCATGATCTGGGAGACTGTTTGCTACTTTATCTTTTGCACGCTGTCCTTTGCCTCGGTGGTTTTGCTGTTCAACTTTGGACTAGATAAAAAAGCAATAGTGTCTGATAAAAGGAACTACTACTGCCACCTTCAACAAGCCCACCAGAAAAATACACAAAAGTTCTGGCAAGGCATAAATAACCTCCTACACCCAGGACACTCTTGCACTCCCACTCCCTCTGGTTCTAACCATAATAACCCTACCCAAATAGCCAACTCATTTAACACTTTCTTTACAGAAACTGTTAAATCCCTGGCCAACCAACTATCTCCTAACACCACATGCTCTAGCACAGCCACGATCAATAACTCTCTCCTATTTCATTTTCAACCAGTTCCCACATCCCTTGTCTGTAAACATATCCACCAGCTTAAACCCACCACACTCTCTGCAGATCAACTACCTACAGAATACCTGCAAAAATCAGCTAAAGAAATTGCTTACCCCATATCCATCCTCATTAATAGAACAATAACTGAAGGATACATCCCATCCATCTGGAAAGTCTCCCACATTATCCCCATGCACAAAGGCGGGACTTCCAAGGACCTTTCCAACTACAGGCCCATAGCCATATTATCCCCTGTTGCAAAGATAATGGAGAAATATATTCACAGGCAACTTTTAACCCATCTACTTGAAAAAAAATCTACTAGCCAACTATCAACATGGTTTTAGACCATTTCATAGCACCATATCTGGTCTTTTATCCTTTTCTGACCATATTAATAGAAATCGTAATAATGACACCCTATCCTCAGCCCTCTTTATTGATCTGTCGAAAGCTTTTGACATGGTCAACCATCACCTCCTCATAAACACTCTTAGAAACCTGTCATTGGATGATCTTGTTATTCAGTGGTTCCAGTCCTACTTAAATAATAGAAAACAAGCTGTACCATGGGCAAAAACCTTATCTTCCCACCTTCCAGTTACCCTAGGAGTCCCACAAGGATCCATATTGTGACCTTTACTTTTCTCCATCTTTACTAATGGCCTCCACTCTGTTATCCCACAAGCCACCTGCTTCCAATACGCAGATGACTCCACACTTATATGCTCTGCCACTTCCCCATCAGAACTTCAATTCCTAACCCAAAAGACCTTTAATGCAGTTGAAAATTGGCTCCTGCATAGATATCTTATCTTAAACCCAAAGAAAACAAAAATGTTACTATTCACACCCACCCATAGAACCTCCCCACTTAACTTTACCGTAACCTCTAGTAACGGAACCATTATATCTCCTGATACTACCACTAAACTACTCGGAGTTCTAATTGATAATAACCTCTCTTATGAGCCTCACATCAATAACACTATAAAAACAGTTAATAAGAAATTAGGTTCCCTCTATAGGATCAAACCCTTTCTGACTCCATTAGCCAGAATTACCATTGCCCGCACCCACCTTATATCTACTCTGCTTTATGCCTCTCCCATCTATATCAAATTATGTAAAAGTGCTTTGAATAAACTGACTACCTCTTACAACAATATTGCCAGATTTGCTGCAGGGTCCTCCTATAGAACCCATCATTGTATCAATTTGAATCAACTAGACTGGCTTGAAATGACAAACCTAATATTATTCAATCAAATAATTGCAACCCACAAGATCCTGTACCACCCACAAAATACTCCTATACTCACTTCCTTGGTCACCCCCTATAATAATCTCAAAATCCTTTGCTCATCTAACAAACTACTAGTACAAATATCTAAATCTAATAACTCAGCAGGGACGCTCTGTTCTCTAATACAGTGGGTAAAACCTGGAACAGTCTCCCCAATCACCTAACCTCACTATCCTCAGTTAACCTATTTAAAAGTAAACTTAAACCTTACCTCAAATCACACTGGCTATGCCCCTGTGCTAACCCAGATTAAACAACTTCCCCTTCCCATTATAACATTATTTTTATTACTTATCTTATTGAGGGCATATACCTATGTATATAGTGTCTGTCTTATCAACTAAACCAGCCTACTTTTTTTAGGCCTTTTGTGTAAATTTTATTGTATGAGTGTGTTCAAGTATTGCTTATAAAGTACATTCTCTACATTTCTCATTTTTTTGACATGTTTTGTGTGACTTTCTAATTAATAGTTCAAATGTCTTTTGTAAATATCACTGTCCTTATGTATTGGTTGTTTAACTTGTGGAATTTTTCTCCTGGGCCTCTACTGAAAATGGACATATATCCAGTTGGACTAGCCCTCTCAACAAATGTAAAATAAATAAATAAAATAAAAATGGTATGTGAGAGATGTATTTACACAATGTCTCTGGAGGCAAAGCTCTCACAATAAAATACTAATGTCAATAAGGTTGTCAGCAGTACACACACAGAACCCATAACACACTATAAAAACAGACATATAGACCCACATATGCTAAGGCACTTAAATGTAACCTTCCTAAACCCCAAAGATCTTCTGATTGAAGTGCACATAACAAATACCCTCAGCAGCCTCGAATGAACTCTTTCAAAACAACACTCACATCAACACATACAGCCACATCTCATGGAGTGTCTACTTCTATGCCCATAAGACAAGCCACCATACAATCAACATTCTGGTCATTGGAGACTTCATCATGACACACACTGATGTCCTTCTCACCCAGCTGACTAAGGAGAAAGTCACAATTAGTTGCTCATCAAGGGCTAAGATCTGCCACACTACACATGCACTCAGGTTATTGGACCACAAATACCAGTATGACTCAGTCCATGTGGGTGTAATGACCTGAGACATATCTCTCTAGACTATATGAAGAGAGACATCATAGATCTCTTGGAATATGTGTCCCAGGCTGGTATGAGCCTAGCACTGAGCAGCATTTTATTTTCTCCAAGGTTGATGCCACAATATGAATAAAAGTTGATAATTGCTTTAGTTTATGGTGTTATTTGTGGTGTCATTCTAAGGGGGTGCAATATTTGTCAGCATAGAAGGAGATGGTCAACAGACCACTCTACTTTGCCAGGGATGGTCTGCACCTCTCCCCTCTAGGCTTTCAAATATTATCTAAAACATTGCCTTCCCTATAGTACCTTTTTTAGACAATGCCAAACTGCCAGACTTCCAATACAGCAAATCAAAACCAAGAAAATCTAAAGGTATTACTGCTCAATGCTAGGGGTCTAAACAAAAAACTCATCTCCCTAGAATCTCTCTTTACCTTAGAAAATGCTAATGTCTTTGCACTCTCTGAGACATGGTTTAAAGCCTGATCTGCAAGGCCATGGAATGTATTATCATGGAACTTATAAACAAAGACACTGGCAACCTTCAAACACTTGACCCCACCCAGTTTGGGTTTGTGAAAGACTGATCTTGTCTCCTGAACCTGATTGCCTTCTTCAAATCAGTCTCCAGAGCTGTTGATGAGGGTAAGGTGGTCCACCCAGCCTATCTGGACCTTGTCAAGGCCTTCGACACCATCCCCCACTCTGGAATTATAGATAAACTTACTAAGCTGGGCATTAATCCCTACATCACTCGATGGGTTGCCAACTGGCTTACTGACAGAATCCACACTGTAAAAGTAGCCGACTCCAAATCCAGCTCCAGACAAGTGATAAATGGAGTACCTCGGGGTTCAGTCCTGGGACCGCTCTTGTTTGGCATCTACTTCTCTGAAGTACAGGCCAACACCAAGGGACTCTGGCTAACAAAGTTCGCACATGACTGCAAACTTGGAGCCATTATTGAATCCCCAAATGATGTGGATATTCTACAAAAGAGCCTTCAGAAACTGATGCTTGGTGCCAGAGCCATGGGCTCAAGCTTAATGCCAAGAAATGCACAGTTATCCCCTTTGGGAAACAACATGTACCCATGAATTACCACATAGGTGGCAGTACACTAAACACTGAAAGTGTGATAAAAGACTTAGGGACACAGGTGGACAGTGATCTCCCCTTCAATACCCACATCACCACAACAGTCAGGAAATCCTTCTATGTGGCACACCTCATCACTAAGGCTTTTCATCCAGAAAAAAGGAGGTCATTGTCCCACTGCACTCATCCCTCATTAGACCTATTATAGAATACAATTCCCCGTTTGGTATGTACTTCTGAAGACATCTGCAACAACTGGAAAGGCTGCAGAAATACCTCACTAAAAGAATCACAGGCCTAAAGCAGATGCCCTATGCTGACCATCTAAAAAAAACTCCAGCTATACTCTGTCGCATATTGTCTACTCAGAGGCGATCTTTGCTTAACATACAAGGCCATGTCAAACCCAGAGCTGTTGGACATGCTACACTTAAAGAAATCCCGATCTCTCAGAGTCACATGCTCCAGGGATCTAAACTTTGTCATCACAATGAACAAAACATGCTGGAGGGATTGGTTCCTGACCTAGAGACTCCCCAGACTCTGGAGTAGACTGCCCATACATGTCAAGCAGAGTTTCTCTTTGGCCCTCTTCAAAAGAAACCTTGACGACTGGATGGGAAATAGGAAATTCACCCCGGGGATCATGTCAGTTTCCCTGCTAGACAGGGGTCCAAGAAAGTAAATATTGTGGGAAGAAATAGCCAGGGAATTATTATGGCTAGGCTTGTATAGGCCCTAGGGCCGATAGCCTAGTACCAACCTATGAACCTATGAACCTCAGAGAGTACACCATCAGTACAAGGCTATAAAGCATTCCACACATTTAGACCAGCTACTATACAGACAAGGAGTAAAGGTGGCGGTGTCTCAACTTACATCAAAAATAAATATACCTCAAGGCTGCTCAAAAAGGACAATGCACTTGAGCTTCTCCATGCAAAATCCAATACCACTTCCTTGGAAGCTATAGGTCTCCCTCTATGACCCAGGAAATCCATACCATGCATTTGAACTTAATGGAAACACTCACCATCCAACCTAATACCATATTTATGAGTGACTTTAATTACCCCGCTACTAACTGGGAATCCTATATGACACCAAATGTACAGGTATAGAGAATGCTGGATTTTGAAAACACAAACTCCCTGGACCAGATTGTCAATACACCCGCCAGGGGTGCAACCATACTGGATCTGGTCCTCACTAATATGGGAGAGTGCTGCACACCTCATAGTGTAATGTCTTTCATGATAAGGTCAGACCACAAAATTGTCTCCTTTTAAGTGAAAATAAAACCTGGGCCCACAGCTAATCCTGGAATATTCAGGAACTACTTTAAGGATAACTCCCTGTTATTAATTGATAACCTGGCAAAATTCTAAGCCCCCATAAACCCTGAGAATACTGCTGCCTATGCAGAACTGTTTACAGAAACCATATAGAAGCATGTTAATAGTTGCATAGCTGCAGCTGTCCCTACCATGAAGAAGTATAGAACTAACTCAAAAAAACAAGTGACCCTGGTGGAATCACAAAATCAATAGACCTTGTAACAGAAGGAAAAAAATCATGGCAAAAATTAGGAGGTGCAGCACTTAGCAGGATAAAAGCACTGTCATCCAACTAAACAAACTTCTCAGAGGACAAATAAGGTACATTGAGGTAAATCTGGTCTCTCAGGCTAAAGACAACCACAAGGAGTTCTTTAGCTATGTCTGCAACTTGAAAGGCAATACACAATTGTGTGCAGAGCTCATTGTAAATGGAGCCACCTATACTGAGCCAGACAATAGAGCAAACCAAAATGGCTGACAATTTTAGCTCCAACTTTACCCCTCTCTCCTCCTCAACCTTCCCTCAGAAAATGCCATCAAATATAACTCCCCCTGCTATCACTAGGGAATGGGTCCTTAATGCTCTTTATAAGGCCAAGCACACTGGATCAATGGAACCAAACAATATCCCAGGATGTCTTCTAAACAGCATGAAACATGACTATCAGAACTTCTGGAATTGCTTTTTAACTGTAGCCTCCAAACAGGCTACATGCCTCATGAATGGAGAATAGCAACAGTCATCCCTCTGCACAAAGGTGGGCCATCTACAGACCCTGGAAACTACAGACCCATAAGTCTCACTAGTCTTATATGGAAAGCCATGGAAATAATTATTTCATCAAGGGCAGATTATGCCTTCTCAACCTGGTGGAGGGCAGGTCATGCCTGCTCAACCTGGTAGACTTCTTTGAGAAAGTCACCAAAGCAATGGATGAGGACAAAATGGTTCACACTGCTTGCCTTGACCTGACCAAGACATTTGACATAATACCCCACTCAGGAATTGCTGACAAACTCAAGAGATTAGGTACAAACCCATATGTCATCCAGTGGATAGCCAACTGGCTCACAGACAGGACCCAGGAAGCTAGAACTGGGGAGCCCACCTCTACAAAGAAGCCAGTCACAAGTAGAGTCCTTCAGGGATCAGTCCTTGGACCACTCCTTTTTGGCATTTATTTCTCTGAAGTCAAGGCTAGTGTCAGTGGTCTCTGGCTGACTAAATTTGCAGATGATTGCAAATTTGAAGCTGTCATTGAATCCCACACCAACACAAATGTTCTCCGGGAAGGGGTGACACAGAAAAATAGTTGGTGTCAGAGCCATGGACTAAAACTAAATGCCAATAAATGCATAATAGTATCTTTTGGAAAGTCGCCCACCCCTAATAGCTACCATTTTTATTTATTTATTTAGTTAGTTTGTTATTTACTTATGTATTATCATTTGCTAACCGGGTTGGTCCAACTGAGCCAAGGGCCTGTTTTTAGTGGAAACCCAAGGAGAAAAGCTCCAGATACAGTTAGAGTTAATGAAAAATAGCATTACAATAAGTATATTGACAAGAAATATTATATACAGTTGAAATAAACAATAGAATACATTTGTACACTAGTTTAAAGAAATTAATCACAATAAAAAGCAAGGCCAAGTCATCTACAGAATTCTTTAGAAGAGACAAAAAATATAGATGGAATTAAAGTAGGAGTGTTAGTAAAAGGAAGAAACAGAGGCTAGAAAAAAGAAAGGGGGAAGAAAAAGAGTAAAAGGAAGGAAGAAACAGAGGATAAAAATAAAGAAAGGGGAATAAAAAGAGAATTAGAAGAGAGGAAAAGAGAATTAGGGTACTCAAAAGCAATTATATATCAGGTTGGAGTTTGGCAGGGACAGGACCAGGTCTTTTGTAGGTAGTGTTTGAATTGGAGCTTATGGGGATACTTCTGATTTTAAGTGGAAGGGAGTTCCAGGTATGAATAACAGAGTATTTATATAGCGGCTTGCCAATATGTTTTAGCGGTTTGTATATATCCAGCAGGTGTTTGTCAGATGTGTGAAGTTGAATTCGAGGGTCATAATGAAATACAATATTAGAGATGGAGGGACAGGAGTTGGGATTATAGAGAATTGAGTGTGTAATATCCAGTTGTGACAGAAATAGATTTTTGGAATTCAGGCCATTGTGGAGACTTAAGGGTGAGGCAGTGGTGGGATTTGTAAGGGAGATTAGAGGCAAATCTAGCTATTTTATTATAAGTAGCCATACACCCTTTAGAGTTCACCCAGTAGTCAGAGACTTAGGGACACACATAGGCAATCATCTAGCCTTTGATCATCATGTGTCTAAAGTAGTGAGGACATCATTCTATGTTGCGTAACCTATAAACAAAGGTATGGCATCTAGGTCCAAAGTCATTGCTTCACTGTATTCAGCATTCATCAGACCTATCATTGAGTACAAAGCCCACTTTGGTATGTACCTAACCAGGCATATCCAACAACTGTAACGTCCACAGAGTTTCCTCACTAAAAGAATACAGGGCGTAAGTAAAATGACCTGTGCAGTCCACCTCAAGGCTGTATCCCTGAATCTGTCTCCTACAGGCTGTTGAGGGGAGATTTATGCCTGGCATACAGGGCATTGTGAGACCTCACTCTGATGGACATCCTACATATCCACAAAACAAGCAGCAACAGCATTAACCATTCTAAAGACTTAAACCTTGCTGGTGATAAAAATAGGACCTGCTGGAGAGACAGTTATGTATTGCAGAGACTACTCTGTCTCTGGAACAGGCTCCCCATCCATGTGAAGCAGAGTTCCTCCTTAACCCAATTCAAGTGTAACTTGGACAATGGATGGGGAACAGGCAATTCATTCCTGACTTGGTACCTATGTCTCTAGTGGACACAGGCAACTTGTAAATGGCTCATCTCTCAGGCCCCTGCTTGTAAATGTTTAATCTCCCGAGCCTCTGCTTACACTTATAAGGGATACTAGAACTTGTCAGAGATTTGAGATGCATGGCTAGGCTTAAAAAGGCATTGTAGTTGTTAGCCTAGTAAACACCTTTGAAACTATGAATCAGCATTGGGTCAGAGGGTGCCTTGTATGCTAGACACAGATCACCTCTTAGCAGTCTGTAGTAAGTTATCTCTGTGGGCATTCCAGTAGTTGCATGTGTCTGGACAGATACATGGCAAAGGGAGCATTATAGTCAATGACTGGCCTAATGAGGGCTGAGTAAGGGGGGCAATGACATACCTAGAGCTGCACACAATCCCTTTGTTTATAAGCTGTGAAATATAAAAGGACTTTCTTATGACAATGGACACATGTTGATCAAAAGTTAGGTCACGTCCATATAAGTTCTCAAATCTCAAGCAATTAAGTATTCTTTTACAGGTGTATATTCTATGTGATATTTCTACATAGCAGATCAGTCCATGATTTTGGCACAGGTTATTTATATCTGAAAAAAAACTTCCTGCAGGATTCAATGACTGCTCAGACCTTGCAGTCCTCCTTAAACATATTCAGCCAGAGTAGTTTGGCATTGGTTTTTACTTCAAAGAAGTAGATGCCAAACCAGAAAGGTCACAGGACAGAACCATGGGGAACTCCAGCAGTGACTGGTATCTGTGAAGGTAACTTCCCCTGTTTTGATTTCCTGCATCCTATCTGTGAGCCAGTTGACTATCCATCAGGTGACAAAGAGGTTTATTGCCAATTTATATAGCTTTTTTACAATGCCTGAGTGGAGGATTGTGTCAATGCTTTGGCCAGGTTAAGGTATGTGGTATGTACTGTTTTACCTTCATCCATTGCTTTGGTGATCTTTTCAAAAAAATCTACTCAGTTAAGCAAGCATGATCTGCACTTGACAAACCCACACAGAGACAGGTCCAGTGTTTGGCTCTTAATGTTTAGTTCTATAAGCTTTTCCATTGCTTTGCATATGAGGTTGGTCAGACTTATAGGTCTTTAACTGCCTAGGTCTGTGGAGTGTCCTCCCCTATGCAGCGGAATGACTGTAGCTGTTCTCCATTCACTTGGTACAAAACCTGTGTGGAGATTGAAGTTGAACAGTGTAGATCAGGGGTGGCTAAATCTTGCTTCATGCAATTTAAGATGCATCCAGGATATTTTCAAGACCTATCAATGCAGTATTTTTAGCTTTTGATAGCACTTTTAGGACTTGGTCTTTTGTAATACCTGGAGACAAGCCAGTTTCAGGTATATCTTGAGGGAATGGCAGAGGGGAGAGATGGGTAAAGTTAGAGCTGAATTTATTGGCCAGTAGGTTGGTTATATCTTTAGCCTCTAGTGTAGGTATCTTCATTCACAATCACCTCATTGCATTTCTGTGTTTTATTTTTGAGGTTACGAACATAAATAACAAAGACCTTGTGATTGTCTTTGGCCTGGGTAGCTATTTTAGCCACAAACTTGACTTTGGTGGATTTTACTAAGCTCCTGAATTGTTTGTTTATCTCAGTGATGAGGACTATAACATTGTGGCAATTAATCTTATTTTTGGTGAAAATTCTCTTCCTTTTATTGTACAGCTTGTTACTGTTATGATTCCACCATGCATGTTTGTTTCTGGAGTCTGCCCCTGCACTTGTTCCTGCAGGACAAAGCTGCATCTGGTTACATGCTGGTATAGCGGGGTGATGTGCATTTCTGTATATTCAGTAGAGTTAACTGGGTTTGATGGGTTTTGAAGTTTGCCAATGTGTCACTTTGGAATAGGAAGTTTGTCTTAAAGAAATTTCTAAAAATGATTTGGGTAAAAGGGTTATCTGGCTTGAATTTCATTTTGAAGGGGGCAACTTTATGGTCAGACTTAACAAGTGACAAAGATACACAAGGGATTGTGCAAGATGACCCTATATTAGTAAGGACAGAATCGAAGATGTTGTCCTCCCAAGTGAGTAATCTGACTAATTGTTCCAGGGTGTTTGTACTGACAAAATCCAGGAATCTCTGTGCTTGTACGATCGTGGTGGTGCAGTTTTCTCAATCTATAGTTGGATAGTTTAGATAATCTAGGAAAATGGTACTGGGTTTAATATTGACTGATTGAAGTTCTTGTAGATAAGTGTTGTGGGTCACAGAGAGAGAGAGAGAGAGAGATAATATGTGGTATGGAACCTTTCTGTTGGTTATTTGGACACGCAGAAGCTCTATTATATTATGCTGCTTTACCAGCCTTAATGTGAGTCTCTTCTGTATGAAGACTGAGACACCTCCTCTTTCTTCCCTTCCTGCACAGTAGCTGAAATAAATGTGTGGAAGACATTATCGCCCCACGCAGGCAGAGTACTCTCCACTATTATAAACCATGTCTCAGTCACTAGACAGATGTCAATATCATCCAGGGTGAGAAGTGCTTGTAGGAAGTGGATTTTCTTGTTTAAGCTCCTAGCTTTGATCAGTAACATATTTTCTTTTGCTTGTTTGTTTATGTTGGTAGGTGTATCAGGTTGATATTGAATAAAAAAAACTGTATGTGGCTGGATAATACCTTTGCCAATAATCAAAACTTTAGAGAAGACAGATGCAGGCCACATATGGTGAAGCAGAGCAGTCTGTCAAGCTTATCCTATCAGGATGACAAATATTGGATCCACATTAAATGACACCAAAAAGTAAGCTAATTATTGAAGTCAGTTATTTATTTTTTTTGCTCATATTGTGGCATCATCCTTGGAGAAGGAAGAATGCTGTTCAGTACTAGGCTCATACCTGCCTTGGACACATAGTCTGTGAGCTCCATCATGTCTCTCTTCATATAATCCAGGAAGGTACACCTCAAGTCATTGACACCAGCATAAACTATGACAGAGTCATGCTAGTACTAGTTTTGCAAGGATTTGAGTGAGTGTGTTATCTGATAGAGCCTGGCAATAGACAGGCAGCTAACCATCACTCATTCCTTGATCAGCCTGGTAAGACATACGCCTGTATGTCTTACAATGGAGCATTTATAACAAGAATATTTGGTTGGGTCAATGCCTGGTTTATGGGCTCTGCATCCATGAGTTTGGGATGCCTTTAGGCTTAACTTAATTAGTGTGGTTTGTGCATATTTTCTGTTTTGGAGGTCTTTGAGGTTTAGTCAAGTTAATCTTTTAGAACATCAGCATATGATGGATTATATATATTGTGATGACCTTGGTGAGCTGTGGTATGTGATGCACTGCTGACAATTTTGTTTTGAGTTTAGAGTGTATGAGCTGTTTGCCTCTAAGGGCATTCTGTATATACATCTCTCACACACTGCATTATGCTGTTTAAGTAATAAATGATCACCAGACACCATGAGATAATTCTTACACCTCTCAGGATACTCATCACAATCAGCCTGGCTACAGAAATCGAAGGGAAGTGATGGTTCATGATTATGACAGGAATGACCCAGTTGTCAGTGGTTACTATGCTTGTTGTTCAGTTTATTAAGGATAATGTGTGACTTGAACTTATTACTGAGTATTTAAATTTAAATACAAAGCAACTAGCCTGGAAACTGCCTTCTGCCACCAGAAGGAACCAGTAAACTAATTATAGTAAAAACACCCTAATTTAACAATACCATCAGTGCAAGCAATATCAGTACACTCAATATTAAGCAATTTTATTGAAGGATTTTTAGTCTAGTAATTGGTTTAAGGGTAAAAAGCTGTGCAATATGATTCTTACATGCTTACTGCCAACAGCCAATAAATGGAGAGAGGGTGGGAATTATGTTGTCAAATAATCATAAGTTGCAGACAACAAAAGATATACTGGTTTTAAAAGCACAACTCCAACAGTGCAACTGGATGGGGGAAAAAACTTTTTTCTGAGCTGACTAGCTTAGAACTGTCTTAATTAGTCCTGAACTAGCCTGACATACACTCTGAATCAATGTAAGAATGAAACTAGGGTTAATAAAATTTAATGCAACTGTTTATCAGAATTACTACTATAGGCTAGAGCACCTTAGCTAAAACAGGTACAGGGTGTTAAAATGAATTTAAAAATAGTAGAAAAAGAAATGACTGGTGTAGGGGCTGATATTGTTATAGTAAACTCAAAGTATAACTGTTAGGAACTCTTAATACGTCCGTAGCACTTTATATGCAACTGTACCCTTGAAATACTGTTAATGGTACATAAAAAGTCTCATGAATATATAGCACAGAAATATGATAATGCTATAAACTCAACAGTACCTTGTTTCTATATAAGCGTACACCAAGGCTGTATTCACTTCTCCGTGATGGTGTGCAGATAACAGACTGATTCGCTCCGTCAGTATTCACCTTTCCAAGCGATTCCACCAATAAGCCTCTCCTGGTAATAGTAATCCAAAACAAACAGTTCCAACTCGAACAATTCCAGCACAAGTAATTCCAGGCAATAGTAGCAATACAATCCAAATCTGATAGTTCCAACACTTCTGTTCTTATAGTATTCGTTCTACGAATGCACCACGCAAGTGACTTGGAATAAGCAAAATATTTTATTGTAAAAAACAGTCGACAAACAATTTCGGCTAGCGCTTTCACCTACTGGCTTCCTCAGGCCGTTAAATTAGTACTAATGATGCAGACTATATATAACTTCAGGATTTCAAAATTCATGATGTCACGTCCTGTCCTACATTAAGATACATGATAACTATTCTTATAGTAGCGTTACATAGTATCGCATCTCCTATCATGAATTTACACTTAGTAAGACATTGTTTCTTCATCTAGTTCATAACTAATAGTAAAATATTAATAATCCTATATATCATATAAAATACATATAATAGAATAAAAATGTACTTGCTGATGTCACATACTGTTTTATATTTCATTAATATATTTGTAAAGTTGCGATACGTAGTATCGCTACATCAAATATGTGTTAACATTCAGTAATATGTTATAGCATCATTTAATACAAATATAAATTAAAAGATTATTATTGCTTAAGAATACAATATAAAAAACTGTTAATTAAACACTTTATATTAAACTCTTGATTAAAATAACTGGCAAGTATATGTACATCATGTACAACATGCATAACTAAAAATGCAATAATAGACCACCTTGATGAATATCTAATATATATATATATGTCATCTATTTATTGCGCATATTTAGCTACTAGTTTTGTTTTGAATCTATTTGGAATAATTCCTGCTCATTATATGGCTTTTCATTTTTGTTTCCATCAAATTTTAATTAAGTAAGCCATTCATATATAAAACTACTAAACCAGTAGCATAAAAAATCTTTAAAGCTAAAGTAGTTTATGCCATAGATAGTCGCTGAATTATATGAATCCTATTGTAATCATACACTTTGTCTTACACATGGCTCGCTATATAATATACGCGGACAAGTGCATAAATGTATAGCTTCTGGTTGATTACAATGCATATATTCATATAATATATATTTATGTATAGTAGTTGTTTTTAAATCTATCACTAAACTTTATGTGACTTTTACTAACGCTTATATATGTGCGCTACTTTTTAATGCCTCATATATGTATAAAAATATATATAAAAAATATATATGGAATCTATGTGTTAAAGCATTGGCCTTATATAGCTTCTAATTAAGCTTATTCAAATGCGCTGATCTTCTGTGCCAATAATATGTAAAAAGGCTTATTGGTGGAATCGCTTGGAGAGGTGAATACTGACTGAGCGAATCAGTCTCTTATCTGCACACCATCACGGAGAAGTGAATACAGCCTTGGTGTGCGCTTATATAGAAACAAGGTACTGTTGAGTTTATAGCA